>NC_136417.1:63572127-63647127 GCF_052625555.1 Lactuca saligna | reverse complement strand
TAAATTTTTTTCACATGGCATCTTTGTGGGTTTTTTTTTTAATTTTATCATATTCCACATAATATTTAAATGTAATAATAAATGCATATCAGTTTCATTAATTGATTTTCCTTTTAATTTTAGATTTTTCTAACTACAAACCTTATTAATTTCATTTGTTTATTTATCTAAATTATTTGTTTAAATTAAAAAAAAACACGATAATTTTAATAATTCAATATTTTTCTTTCAAACTTTTAAATGTTTAGAATTTCATATTTAATTTTTCTTTTAAATGAGCCCATATAATACATGGGTTTTACCTCTAGTGGATAAAATTTTATATAAATTTACCACAAAATGACACGTGACATAATGCATAAGAGGATGATAAGTGGCAAAATTAATTTTTATTTATTATAGTAGATTTTCATCCACTTGTCATCATTTAATATTGGTAGGAGGATATTTAACTAATTGTGAGACTCATGTATTACACGAGTTTATTAAAAAAATAATAAAAAAAAAAAACAAACAATCAAACAAACATGAAAATCTAACAATTTAGAAATTTTGAAGTTATAAGAAAATAAAAAGAAAAATATTTAATTATTAAAATTAAAGTGTTTATTTATCTTATAAATTTAAACTAATGATTTAAATACATAAACAATTAAAATAATTGGATTCAATTTAGAAATTATAAGGAAAGTTGCATTAATGAATTGGATATGCATTTATTATTACATTTATTATTTTTAAATATTATATGAAATTTAATAAAATGAAAAAAACCATCAAAATGATACATCTACTCTAATAAATGAAAATCTTTTTGACACATATCACATTCTCATTGATTTGACCACATGTTATTTTGTGGTTATTTATGTATTACATGTCTTAACTTAAAAAAAAAGTTAAATATAAATGTCAAAATATTTGACAACTTTAAATTTGTAATAAAATAAAAAAAATAATGAGTTATAATAATGAAAAATATTTTTTATCCTTTAAATTTAAATAAATAAACAAAGGAAGTTAATGAGCTTTAACTCTTGAAATTTTAAAATTAAAAGGTAAGTTTATTAATAAAATTATATTCATTTATTATTATATATTGTAATTATTACATTAAAATATTATGTGGAATTTAATAAAAAAGAAAAACTCATAAAATGACATGTGGAAAAAAGTAATTCAAAATAACCATAAAATGACATTTGGCTAATTGAATGAAAGTGTAACAAGTGGAAAAAACATTCATTTATTATAGTAGACTTTCATCCACTTGTCATCATTTAATATTGGTAGGAGAATAAATAGGAGAAAATTATAGAAAAATATTTAACTAATTGTGAGACTTATGTATTACATGGGTTTATTAAAAAAAAAAACATGAAGATCTAACAATTTATAAATTTTGAAATTATAAGAATATATATATATATATATATATATATATATATATATATATATATATATATATATATACATATAATTTTTAAAATTAAAGTGTTTATTTATCTTATAAATTTAAACTAATAATTTATATACATAAACAATTAAAATAATTGAATTCAACTTAGAAATTTAGAAAGTATAAGGAAAATTGCATTAATGAATTAGATATGCATTTATTATTACATTTATTATATTTAGATATTATATGAAATTTAATAAAATGAAAAAAAAACATGAAATAACACATCTACTATAATAAATTTTTTGTGGTTATTTTCACTTAAATTTTTTTCACATGATATTTTTGTGGTTTTTTTTTTTTCATTTTATCATATTCCACATAATATTTAAATATAATAATAAATGCATATCAATTTCATTAATTGATTTTCCTTTTAATTTTAGATTTTCTAAATACAAACCTTATTAGTTTCATTTGTTTATTTATCTAAATTATTTGTTTAAATTAAAAAAAAACACGATAATTTTAATAATTCAATATTTTTCTTTCAAACTTTTAAATGTTTAGAATTTCATATTTAATTTTTCTTTTAAATGAACCCATGTAATACATGGGTTTTACCCCTAGTGGATATAATTTTATATAAATTTACCACAAAATGACACGTGACATAATGCATAAAAGGATGATAAATGGCAAAATTAATTTTTATTTATTATAGTAGATTTTCATCCACTTGTCATCATTTAATATTTATAGTAGGATATTTAACTAATTGTGAGACTCATGTATTACATGAGTTTATTCAAAAACAAACATGAAGATCTAACAATTTAGAAATCTTGAATTAATAAGAAAATTAAAAGAAAAATATTTAATTATTAAAATTAAAGTGTTTATTTATCTTATAAATTTAAACTAATGATTTAAATACATAAACAATTAAAATAATTGGATTCAATTTAGAAATTATAAGGAAAATTGCATTAATGAATTGGATATGCATTTATTATTACATTTATTATATTTAAGTATTATATGAAATCTAATAAAATGAAAAAAACCATCAAAATGATACATCTACTCCAATAAATGAAAATCTTTTTGATACATATCACATTCTCATTGATTTGGCCACATGTCATTTTGTGGTTATTTTCAATTAATTTTTTTCCCATGACATTTTGTGGTTATTTTCATTTTATGATATTCCTCATAATATTTAAATGTAATAATAAATGCATATCAATTTCATTAATTGATTTTTCTTTTAATTTTAAAATTACTAAATAAAATCTTATGAGTTTCATTTGTTTATTTATCTTAATTATTTGTTTGAATTTAAGAAAATAACATGATAATTTTAATAAATCAATATTTTTCTTGGATTCAATTTAGAAATTATAATGAAAGTTGCATTAATGAATTAGATATGCATTTATTATTACATTTATTATATTTAAATATTATATGAAATTTAATAAAATGAAAAAAACCATCAAAATGATACATCTACTCTAATAAATGAATATCTTTTTCACACATATCACATTCTCATTGATTTGGCCACATGTCATTTTGTGGTTATTTATGTATTACATGGGTTAACTTAAAAAAAGTTAAATATAAATGTCAAAATATTTGACAACTTTAAATTTGTAATAAAATAAGAAAAATAATAAATTATTATAATGAAAATATTTTTTATCCTTTAAATTTAAATAAATAAACAAAAGAAGTTACTGAGCTTTAATTCTTGAAATTTTAAAATTAAAAGGTAAGTTTATTAATAAAATTATATTCATTTATTACTATATATTGTAATTATTACATTAAAATATTATATGGAATTTAATAAAAAAGAAAAACTCATAAAATGACATGTGGAAAAAATTAATTCAAAATAACCATAAAATGATATTTGGCAAATCGAATGAGAGTGTAACAAGTGAAAAAAACATTCATTTATTATAGTAGACTTTCATCCACTTGTCATCATTTAATATTGGTAGGAGAATAAATAGGAGAAAATTATAGAAGAATATTTAACTAATTGTGAGACTCGTGTATTACATGAGTTTATTTAGAAAAAACAAACAAACAAACAAACATGAAGATCTAAGAATTTAGAAATTTTGAATTTATAAGAATATATATATATATATATATATATATATATATATATATATATATATAATTTTTAAAATTAAAGTGTTTATTTATCTTATAAATTTAAACTAATAATTTAAATACTTAAACAATTAAAATAATTGGATTCAACTTAGAAATTTAGAAAGTATCAGGAAAGTTGCATTAATGAATTGGATATACATTTATTATTACATTTATTATATTTAGATATTATATGAAATTTAATAAAATGAAAAAAAAAACATGGAATAACACATCTACTATAATAAATTTTTTGTGGTTATTTTCACTTAAATTTTTTTTCACATGACTTTTTTGTGGTTTTTTTTTTCATTCTATCATATTCCACATAATATTTAAATGTAATAATAAATGCATATCAATTTTATTAATTGATTTTCCTTTTAATTTTAGATTTTCTAAATACAAACCTTATTTGTTTATTTATCTAAATTATTTGTTTAAATTAAAAAAAAAAAAAAAAAAAAAAAAAAAAAAAAAAAAACGAAAGTTTTAAAAATTCAATATTTTTCTTTCAAACTTTTAAATGTTTAGAATTTCATATTTAATTTTTCTTTTAAATGAACCCATGTAATACATGGGTTTTACCCCTAGTGGATGTAATTTTATATAAATTTACCACAAAATGACACGTGACATAATGCATAAGAGAATGATAAGTGACAAAATTAATTTTTATTTATTATAGTAGATTTTCATTCACTTGTCATCATTTAATATTGGTAGGAGGATATTTAACTAATTGTGAGACTCATGTATTATATGAGTTTATTAAAAAAAATAACAAAAAAAAAGACAATCAAACAAACATGAAGATCTAACAATTTAGAAATTTTGAATTTATAAGAAAATAAAAAGAAAAATATTTAGTTTTTAAATTTAAAGTGTTTATTTATCTTATAAATTTAAACTAATGATTTAAATAAATAAACAATTAAAATAATTGGATTCAATTTAGAAATTATAAGGAAAGTTACATTAATGAATTGGATATGCATTTATTATTATATTTATTTTATTTAAATTTTATATGAAATTTAATAAAATGAAAAAAAACCATCAATATGATACATCTACTCTAATAAATGAAAATCTTTTTGACACATATCACATTCTCATTGATTTGGCCAAATGTCATTTTGTGATTATTTTCAATTAAATTTTTTTCACATGGCATTTTGTGGTTATTTTCATTTTATCATATTCCACATAATATTTAAATGTAATAATAAATGCATATCAATGTCAATAATTGAATTTCCTTTTAATTTTAAAAATTACTAAATTAAAACGTTATTAGTTTCATTTGTATATTTATCTTAATTATTTGTTTAAATTTACACCTAGTGGATATAATTTTATATAAATTTACCACAAAATGACATGTGACATAATGCATAAGAGGATGACAGGTGAAAAAATTAATTTTTATTTATTAGAGTAAATTTTCATCCACTTGTCATCATTTAATATAGGTACGAGGATAAATAGAAGGAAATTGTAGGAGGATATTTAACTAATTGTGAGACTCATGTATTACATGAGTTTATTAAAAAAATAACAAAAAAAAAACACAAACAAACAAAAAGATCTAACAATTTAGAAAATTTGAATTTATAATAAAATAAAAAGAAAAATATTTAATTATTAAAATTAAAGTGTTTATTCTTATAAATTTAAACTAATGATATAAATACATAAACAATTAAAATAATTTGATTCAATTTAGAAATTATAAGGAAAGTTGCATTAATGAATTGGTTATGAATTTATAATTACATTTATTATATTTAAATATTATATGAAATTTAATAAAATGAATAAAAAAACCATCAAAATGTTACATCTACTCTAATAAATGAAAATCTTTTTGAAACATATCAAACTCTCATTGATTTAGCCACATGTCTTTGTGTGGTTATTCTTAGTTAAATTTTTTCCACATGACATTTTGTGTGTTTTTTTTTTTTCATTTTATCATATTCCACATAATGTTTAAATGTAATAATAATAATTGCATATAAATTTCATTGATTGATTTTCCTTTTAATTTTAAAATTTCTAAAATAAAACCTTATTAGTTTTCTTTGTTTATTCGAGTTGCGGAACCCCAAACCCTTCGAGTTGAGACTCGAATCAGTGAGTCGGGTGGAGACTCGGTGAGTTGGATAATTCAGAACTCAGAAATCGGTAGACTCGGCGAGTCGAGATGCGAATGGAAGGAATCTGAACATTTTGAACTCGGCGAGTCAGTAGGGTGACTCAGCGAGTAGGGTTGACCTGGAAGGTTGACTTTGACCAGGGTTGACTTGATTGTCTTTCGGGGGTCAGTTAGACTCAGTATTGCTTTGATATTGGTAGTTCGGGGAACAAGGGGAGCAGGAGTTCAGTGAGTTGCCGGGCAGCAGCTAGTGAGATCATCAGCAAGTTCAGCCAGTGCAGGTGAGTTTCCCTTTGTGTGAATGGGTCTAAGGCCACAATGTCGGCCCATGTAGTTATGAGTTTAAGACCCGGGGGTTATCCCTAGGCACAATATGCTAGTATGATATTCAGGACGAGGTCCAGTAATAGCGGGCGGGTGCCCAAGGATTTGTTTATATGATAGATTATACTTGTTGTCTGTGTGATACATGTATGTGCCTGGTAGGAAGGTGAGTGTGGGCGAGGTCCCGTATCTCACTAATAGCATAGTTTGGATGGGGTTCCATATCTCATTAGTAGCAGAACAGGGGCAAGGCCCAAACCAGAACACGAGTGAGAGTGGGCTGGGCCCGTATCTCACTACCATTAGGAGCGTGGACGGGGTTCCATGACTCATCAGTAGCAGGACATGGGTGAGGCACAGGATAGGCGAGGCCTTAGGACAGAACCAGTTGCATGTGTTTAGTTATGTGTTGTGAAATGTTTATGTGTTATTGTTTGTTGGAGGGCGAGGCCTTGTGACAGGCGAGGCCTAAGTAAAACAGATATGTATCCGAGCAGGGCTCGAAGCCAGGCGGGGCCTGGAGCGGCGGGGCCGTTGTAGCGGGCGAGGCCCGAGGTAGGGGGCGAGGCCCTAGATAGCGGGCGTGGCCCAGTATGTGCAATATGTGGTTATGCATGGTATATGGTAGGGTGGGGAACTCACTAAGCTTTGTGCTTACGGTTTTCAGTTTTGGTTTCAGGTACTTCCGGTAGCGAAGGGAAGAGCTCGGGGTGATCGCATGGCACACACCATAGATTAGACACCCTGGGAATGTTTACTCTGATAATGAACATGTGTTTTGAAAACTTATACTCATATTATGTTTTGGAATGATGACTTTGCTTTAAGTAATGTTTTATTAAAAGAAATTTTTGGTCATTACAAGTTGGTATCAGAGCCTTGGTTTGAGGGATTCGGACATGCCCTCGGGTGTGTCTGAACTCAAACTGAGGAATTGGTATGGGAGTTTTCAAAACAAAAGATAGTTTTGTAAAAAGAGAGTTTTGAGAAAGAAAACGGTTTTAGAAAAGTAAAAAGAATTCAGAAAGAAAAGAACTTTGAAAAGAGAAAAGAGGTGTGGTGTATGCAATCAACTGAGCTCAAGTAAGTACCCCAAAATACCCATACAAGTCTATGTTTTAATTATCAGTTAGTAGAACAGCATGCTAGATTAGGACTGAGGATCTAGGGATGATGCCTTATGTGCCGATTATATGTACTTTTGATTTGCATGATAGTGCTGAATAGATAGTAGTAGGATAGCGTGTTTAGGTTATGCCTGAGTTTATGAGTTGTGTTGCATGCTAGTTCAGATTCTGGCTATGTGGATATGATTGCTTGAGTATGTTATGGTTAGATTTTCCCTTTGTCTGAATGTTGCTTGCTTTGTGCATGGTGGGATTCTGAGTGATGGGAGTTAGCCATTAGGTGGATACAGTACGTCACATGTGATCAGGGTCGAATAATCTCAGAGTGTTGGATTTGGTCCTATTGTGCAGCTCTTGTTTGAGTCCAACCGTTGTAGGAACGAGTCCTCTACTTGAAGGATTATATGAGCCTCGTCACATGTGATGGTATTCGGGTGATGGCTAATTGGCATCACAAGGAGACCTTCAGCAGCTGAGGGATGGTTTGAGTTGAGTCAGTGGTTTCCCTAGGGTAAGCCTAGGATGAGGTAGTGTTGGGAGCAGTAGTAGTAGAAAAGGGACCTGGTGGAGTCGAAGCAGTTCTTGAGGAGAGTACGGATAGATGTGGAAGTAGTATGGGCCCGTATTACTGAAAGCAGAGGATCCGTACTCTATTCGGGAAAGGCCGAGACAAGACCGGGAACCTGGTAATGAGTATGTTTGGTCTCGCAGCAGTGAGGGGTATTCTGATAATGGTTATGTTATATGTTTCAGTATGGTGACATTGCGAGAGGGACCAGCGGGCGGATCAGGCGTCAGAGAGGGATTGGGCTCGGGTTCAGGGGCCGAGCAGCTCGAGGAGCAGATGAGAGAGTTGATATCAGCCGAGGTTACGTGCAGTATTCTAGCTCAGACTCCTATGATCTTTGGCACGGTCAAGGAGTGTATATTGGAGATTTTGGATGAGAGGATGGGAGCCTTCCGTACTGAGATGATGGCTTTGTTGGGAGCGCGTACCTTGACATTTCGAGAGTTTAGGGCTTGCGGGGCACCAGATTATCATGGGGCTAGGGACCCCATCGCTAGCAGCAGATGGTTGGCTGATGTTGTCAACGCATTCCGTACGAGCCGGTGTCGTGAGGAGGACAAGGTCAGACTCGCTTCCTGTCTTCTGAAGGACAGAGCAAGGGATTGGTGGGAAGAGATTGGTCATGCTTTGGGTGATGATGCCGCGTTGGATGCGATGACTTGGGGTGATTTCTCAGCTAGGTTCAGGGCGGAGTTTTCGCCAATTATTGAGGTGCAGCAGTTGGCCCGGGAGTTTCAGGATTTGACGCAGACCATTAAGACTGTAGTGGAGATCACCGCCAAGTTCAGGGAGAGGGCCCTTCTTGTTCTGCAGTATGTCGCGGATGAGGAGATGAAGAAGGCCCGATATCACGAGATGCTGAGGGATGATCAGGGAGTTCGTGAGCAGGTCCGGTTGTAAGATGCTGGAAGATATGATTTCTCGGGCCAGGGAGAGGGAAATTGATTTGGAGCAGATCCGGAAAAGGAAGCCAGATGAGGTTCAGGTATCCGCGAGTTCGGGCAAAAGGCCCAAGGGATCGGATTCGAGATCGAGGGACTATCAGGACCGCAGTCGATGCGGAAAGTGTGGCAGGGCGCACGGGGGTGCGTGCAGGAGTGGTAGTGGTGGTGAGTCTGGTTGCTTCAGGTGCGGTCAGACTGGTCATTTTAGCAGGGATTGTACTGTTACCATCACTCAGGGATCATACTTGACATGTTTTCACTGCAATCAGCGGGGCCACAAGAAGGCCCAGTGCCCCAGTTTGTTTTCAGCAGGACGGGTGATGGCACCTGCCCCTGCAACCTTGAGGATCACAGACGACCGTCAGGGCCGTGCGAAGGCGCCTGCGGTAGGAGGTAGGGTTTTCAGATAGCTACCTTGGAGACGCGAGCAGCGCCGAAGGTTGCAGGTATGCGATTTCCGTTTTCAGTTCTTCTGTTTGTGCATGATGTTATATTATTATGGTTCTCCATCGTTACCTGTATGAGCATTTCATTTGAGCGGTTTGATTGTGATCGAGTTATATGCCATCTGCATACCTTGGATATTTTGATAGTGGTTAAGGGATGAGTTCTATTGGAGAAGGTTACTTAGGGTGCAGCAACTGTAGCATGCCTTGGAGGGACTCAATATGTCTCGCTAGTTCGGAGCCGTATAAGTTTTAGAATGGACAGGTTAGATCCCTAGCTATGGTAAGCTTGGGATTCCTCAGCGGATTGATTATGGAATGGTATCAAGGATTGGGATTTCTTTTTTTGAGCATCGAGGTGTAAGCAGGATCGAAGTGGGGGAGAATCCTCCAAGTGTACAAGGGTAAGAGCACGCAAATCCAGAACGAGTACGCGATTTCTGGGAAGGAAAAGAGGAAGTTCAGCATTGGATGGATTGAGTAGTTCAGGGTTGTGGGGGTTTGAGAAACTCCCCATCAGTCCGTGCGTGTAAATGGTAATGGTGAGTATGTGGTTCGGATTCCGGTGATAGGTTGCCTGTAGGACTCATGTGAGTCGAAATGGAGATCTTGAGGTCAAATAGCATGGGATGCTTTCGTGTTAGCAGTCAGTGGTAGAAGCAGCATGTAGAGCATGGAAGAGTGGCGGGAGAGCCTCGGCTTTCTTCAACAGCAGTCAGTGGTGGAAAGTGATGTAAGACTACAGGGTGCCCGTAGCATTCACTAGCAGTCAGTGGTGGGAAGTGTTGTCAGACTACGGGGCAGCCGTGGCATTCCGTAGTAGCTTCGTTGGCGGAGTCGGGGCGAGGCCCTTATCTCTTAGCATTCAGATAGGGATCGGGAATGGGTAATGGATGAGAATGGTAAGGAGTTGCCTGTATAGCCCTTGAGAGGTGAGACCTTGGGAGAGGCCGCTCTAGGATATAGTCGGGTGAGACCCGTGGGCGAGGCCCGTGAGTTTTAGCAGCACAGGTGGGACCTGGTAAGGATCTTAGTGTCTAGATAAGGGGATCGGGGATCCCAGGAAATTGTAGTGCCAGCATGGTAGAATAGATTGAGCAGCATAGGTGGCGGAAGTTTCTTCGAATGTCGTTGGGAGCGACTAGTGGTTGTGTTAAGTCAGCGATCGGTGAGAGTCGGTAATGCAGATATTGATAGGTTGGTAGGGACCAGGGTGGTCTCAGTTCATCCGGAAGCCAGATATGGAATAGAAGAATTTTCAGTCAGTAGCAGTGCGAGTATGCAGCGTATGGTAGGATTCAGTCAGTTGTTCGTGGGGTGTGCGACACCAAATGGTAGTAGAAAGAATGCCCAGTGGATACTGGCGACGATGACCCGTACTAGGAGTAATAGATTTGGTGGAGACAAGGTCTTCGCAGTGGAAGAGGAGATAGGTGGTTATGGAGCATCGTCTTGGGAAGGCAAGGAAAGAAGGGGTGAACCCCTACGGAGTCAGTGCAGTATTTGGAGATTATCAGAAAGATTGTCGGTTGAGTAAGTTGCGTTTCCAGAATGTTCAGGGTCAGGATGGACCCGAGATTATTATCTGTAAGGATTGACATTAGTCTAAATGACTGAGCGGAAGGCCAACGAAGGTAGGCAGCTGGTGTAGAATGAACGACGAGGTATTGGAGGCAGATCATAGTCGGTGGATCATAGCAAAATTCGAGGACGGAGTTTAGTTTAAGTGGGGGAGAGTTGTAACACCCAAAGTTTGGAAAGCCAAGAAAAGAAAGAAAACCCCAATTTTAAGGGGAGACTCGGCGAGTCCAAGGAGGGACCCGGCGAGTCCGAGCGGGATCCGAGTCGAGGAGTAAGCGACCGACTCGGCGAGTCGACCAAGGTGACTCGGCGAGTCTGGTCTGAACGAGGAAAACCCTAATCCCGGGAGTTGTATCCTATTTAAAGGGTGTTATGTCCCTCCCTCAGTCCCCATATCACCCTAGAGAACCTGTAAACCCTTGATTTCGTGAGGGCTTCCATCAATTGAGAGGAATAGCTTGGAGGAAGGAAACTTTGGGAAAGGAACTTGAAGATCAAGAAGGTTGCTTCACAGGAGGAGGTGTAGATCCAAGATCAACTTCAGTTGTGTTCATCTTAGAGGTAACAAGCTGCTATTTTCCCCTCTTTGCACCTAGGTCTATGTGTGTGTTTTGGGCATTCTTGGCATAAGAGTAACCATTCGAGCTAGGGGTTCAGATCTGAGGTTGCTACCTCAGATCCATGCTTATTTTGGTCTAAAATCCCATAAAGTATCAGCTCTTGGTATATTGGTGGAGCATGGTTGTCTTAAACCCTAGTTTATGGTGTATTTTGCCTAGATCTCCTTCTCTACACGTAAAGTTTGCAACTTTACATGAGGAATAGGCTTGGGAAGGGTAGATCTACAGTTTGGAGTCCATGCATGATTCAAAAGCCCTCTGCATGTAAAAGGATTTGAATGGACTCGACGAGTCCTTTGAGTGGACTCGGCGAGTAGCATGAAGGTGTGGAGCAACTCGACGAGTGGGATGAACAACTCATCGAGTCAGATGAAGATTGCCTTGTACTCGGCGAGTCTGTTCTTGGACTCGGCGAGTCAGGTTGCGGAACCCCAAACCCTTCGAGTTGAGACTCGAATCAGTGAGTCGGGTGGAGACTCAGTGAGTTGGATAATTCAGGACTCATAAATCGGTAGACTCGGCGAGTCGAGATGCGAATGGAAGGAATCTGAACATTTTGAACTCGGCGAGTCAGTAGGGTGACTCAGCGAGTAGGGTTGACCTGGAAGGTTGACTTTGACCAGGGTTGACTTGATTGTCTTTCGGGGGTCAGTTAGACTCAGTATTGCTTTGATATTGGTAGTTCGGGGAACAAGGGGAGCAGGAGTTCAGTGAGTTGCCGGGCAGCAGCTAGTGAGATCATCAGCAAGTTCAGCCAGTGCAGGTGAGTTTCCCTTTGTGTGAATGGGTCTAAGGCCACAATGTCGGCCCATGTAGTTATGAGTTGAAGACCCGAGGGTTAGCCCTAGGCACAGTATGCTAGTATGATATTCAAAACGAGGTCCAGTAATAGCGGGCGGGTGCCCAAGGATTTGTTTATATGATAGGTTATACTTGTTGTCTGTGTGATACATGTATGTGCCTGGTAGGAAGGTGAGTGTCGGCGAGGTCCCATATCTCACCAATAGCAGAGTTTGGATGGGGTTCCATATCTCATTAGTAGCAGAACAGGGGCGAGGCCCAAACCAGAACAGGAGTGAGAGTGGGCTGGGCCCGTATCTCACTACCATTAGGAGTGTGGATGAGGTTCCATGACTCATCAGTAGCAGGACATGGGCGAGGCCCAAGATAGGCGAGGCCTTAGGACAGAACCAGTTGCATGTGTTTAGTTATGTGTTGTGAAATGTTTATGTGTTATTGTTTGTTGGCGGGCGAGGCCCTGTGACAGGCGAGGCCTAAGTAAAATAGATATGTATCCTAGCGGGGCTCAAAGCCAGGCGGGGCCTGGAGCGGCAGGGCTGTTGTAGCGGGCGAGGCCCTAGATAGAGGGCGTGGCCCAGTATGTGCAGTATGTGGTTATGCATGGTATGTGGTAGGGTGGGGAACTCACTAAGCTTCGTGCTTACGGTTTTCAGTTTTGGTTTCAGGTACTTCCAGTAGCGGAGGGAAGAGCTCGGGGTGATCGCATGGCACACACCATAGATTAGACAACCTGGGAATGTTTACTCTGATAATAAACATGTGTTTTGAAAACTTATACTCATATGATGTTTTGGAATGATGACTTTGCTTTAAGTAATGTTTTATTAAAAGAAATTTTTGGTCTTAAATTTTGGATCGTTACAAATTGGTTAATAAGGTTAAGTAAATATCAAACCTAAAGTGTAATCACATATAAACTAATTTTAAATATTAAAATAATATATTTACTTCTGCTTATTAAATATATTTTTTAAAACTTTTAACATAATATACTTAATTTATTAGTTTTAAATATTGTTGGATATAAACCATTATCATTTTAAAGATACAATTTTGAATTATTTCTAATAATATTATAAATAAGTTACATAATGTTATATAAATATAAATAACACCTACCTAAACCTAAAATTATAACTGTTTGAAAAATCACTTTGATTCAAAAACACAAAATATATACAAATCGGGTTTCACTAGAAAAAAAGTTATGTAGTTTGGTATATTGAGTTGAATTGGTCTGATTTTGATCAATTTAAACCGATAAATGAAACATTTTTCTTTCACCACATACATTTGAAACTCCTATGATTTTTCAAATTGTTTCCAATTCTATTATAAATAAGTTACATAATGTTATATAAATATAAAAGAACATTTACCTAAATATAAAATTATAATCGTTTGAAAAATCACTTTGATTCAAAAGCACGAAATATATACTCGATTATATTTTATAAATGAATTCATTTTATAATGAACTTTTGAATCATTAAAATACATATAAACAAACTTTTTGTATTAAGCACCTAACCGAATTTATGATTTTAGAATTTAAAAAAAATTTATTCAATAAAAACTTATTTTCTTGGATAGCAACTTACGAGATTATAGAAAAATAGAACTATTGAACAATAAAGAAAGAATAAACAAAAGAAAGGTTGTTTTATTAAATAAGTTAAATAATGTTTTATAAACAATAAAACGTGTTTTATTGCAATGTCTTCATCCCACATCGACGGTGAGAGTAAACAAGAGAACGTTTCCTCTTCTATAAATAGGAAAGGTTGTAAAATGTTTCAAAGGGACCAAACCATATGAACTTCCTTATGCCTACCTTTTTAGGAGATTAAGGGTATTCTTTGATGGGATTGTCTTTATTGGCAACTGTCCAGTTAAGTTTTAGAATTTCAAAAATAGTTTTCAACAAGATTTTTTCACATTCAAACCGAGTTCAGTTGAAAACCCATTATGTAGTTGGGTGTATTGAGTTGAATCGGTCCAAGTTTGATCAATTTGGACCGATAAATGAATAATTTTCGTTTCACCACATACATTAGAAACTCCCATGATTTGTCAAAGTGTTTCTAATCGATATCTATATCATATCATATCATCTTATCTTATATCATATCATATCATACTATATTATAAAGGAAACACTTTTTCTTTCACCACATTCATTTGAAACTCCCATGCATTTTCCTTTCACCACATTTATTTGAAACTCCTATGACTTTTCAATTTCTTTCTAATAATAAATATAAGTTGGTTACTAAGGTTAAATAAATATCAAATCTAAAGTATAATCATATATAAACTAAATTTCAATATTAAAATAATATATTTACTTCTACTTATAGTTTTTAAACTTTTAACATATTATACTTAATTTATTAGTTGTAATATATTATTGGATGTAAATCATTATCATCTGAAAGATACAATCTATGAATAATTTGTACAAAATACTTAAATTATTAATTTGAATATAACATTACAGTGTCAGCTTAAATATAAATTTTAGTTTAACATAAACAATCCAAATAATATTTTGTAAGTAGTTAAAAGTGATTAATCGTAGTGTCTTTCTAATAATGATTATACATTGGTTAATAAGGTTAAATAAATATCAAACCTAAAGTGTAATCATAAATATACTAAATTTCAATTTTAAAATAATATCTTTACTTCTAATTAAAAAGTTATGTCTTTAACTTTTAATATATTAGATTTAACTAGATGTAAGACCCATGTATTACATGGGTTAATTTAAAATAAAATAAATATAAAGGTCTAAATATTTAAGAACTTTGGATTTATAAAAACAAATAAGAAAAATAATGAATTATTAAAATTGATTTTTTTAATCTTTTAAATTTAAATAAATAAACAAAATACACTAATGATATTTAATTTGGGAATTTTGAAATAAGAAGTTAAGTGCATTAATGAAATGGATATTCATTTATTACTACATTTATTGTAATTATTACATCAAATTATTATGTGGAATTCATTGAAATAAAAAATTCATAAAATGACATGTGGAAAAGAAATTAATTCAAAATAACCATAAAATGATATTTGGCAAATTGAATGAAAGTATGACACGTGGCAAAAAAAAACCTTCATTTATTAGAGTGGATATGTTGTTGTATGTAAACCATTATCAGTTTAAAGTTACAACTTTTGAACAGTTTGGACAAAATACTTAAATTGTTAATTTAAATATAAAATTACAATGTCAACTAAATATAAATTTCAATCCCACTTAAAAAACTAAATAATATTTTGTAAATAATTAAAAGTGATAAATTGTAATGATAAATACAAAAACTAAATAGTAATCTCAATTTAACTAAAATATTTCCTAAAGATGTTTTTATAATCTTTAAAAGTTTTCAAATAAATAACTTAAAATAATTTACAATAAAAATAGTTCAAAATAACTATAGATAAATGATTATATTGTTAACTTTAAAATCAAAAAAACAATGTCTGATGTTTTAGATAATTATAATGATAGAAATTAAAATGTTAAGAATATAAATTTTAAAAATCAACTAACAATAACAAAAACTATAAATAACATTAAGCCATATATTATATTTAATTTTATTCATAAGTAACTCACGGGTAGAAGTCATTCAAACGGTTGAAATTGTACAATTATAATAGATGTATATATTATCATATAATTCAAAATAATCAATATATTATATCAATTTAGTATACGAATTATTACACCAAATTTAACAATAACTTTATTGTTATATTAAAAAAAACATATATGTAACACCCCAAAATACGAACCAAAAATTTCATTTTTGAAAACATATGTTTAGCAAAACATTCGAATTAAAACATTTACTGATCATAGTAGTTTAATAAGATATTGCATGTCAGGAAAACATTTCATAAAACATAATAATGTCAGAGTACAAATCCCCAGGAAGTTCTCATGATGCGGAATATGAAGCATGTGTGTGATGGGCCGCTACCGCGCCAGCTCCTTCCCATTCGAAGAAGAGGTACCTGAAACCAAAACTGAAAACTGTAAGCACGAAGCTTAGTGAGTTCCCCCAACCTACCACATATCATACAATCACATAACATGCATAAACCGTCAGGCATATCTGGGTGCCCGACCTACCCCTTCGGTCCTCTCGACCGGATACTATCTAGCATAACTGGGAGCTTGCCTCCCTTTCGATCCTCTCAACCGGATACTGACTAGCATATCTGGGTGTTGGTCTCCCCTTTCGATCCTCTCGACCGGATACTGGGGACTATTTGACCCCTACTACTACCACATAACACATATACCTCGTAATCTATCTAGCATGGCTGGGCATGACCGCCCCTTCGGCCCTATCGACTGGTAATCTGGGGACTATCTCCCCCTACTATCACTAGCACATAACAGCATATCATACTAGCACATAAACATATCACATGTAGTAGTAACCTTAGATGAATATCACAGAGACAATCATCCATCATACAACTCCTACTGGTGGGTCGGCATTGTGGTCGTAGACCCACCGCTACTGGAAGGTAACTCACCTCGTAGTAGTTGCTGATCTATGTGGGAATAGTCTGTCTGCTGCTGCTACTCCGGAAATCCTCCAGTTCTCATTCCCACAAAACACTTAGTCAAATACTGCTAACCGCCCTCAGGGTAAATTGTCCATTTACCCTTATCAAGTCATGAGCCAAGTCACAGTCAACTGCCAGTTGACCAGACTCGCCGAGTTGGCTTGCCAACTCGCCGAGTCCCTTTCTCTATACCCAAGTCCAATAGTCCTTCATCCTACTCGCCGAGTTGTATGAACAACTCGCCGAGTTCGCCTTCATCCGAAGAACACTCTAAGTTGTGACTCGTCGAGTTGTTCTTGAGACAAGAAGATTGCCATGAACTCGCCGAGTCATGGCACTGACTCGCCGAGTGACCTCATGAGTGAGTCTGGCTTCCAACCCACTGAGTCATACCCTATGAATCACTACTCCAACTCGCAAACACAAAAGGGAACAACCCTGGGACTCGCGACCCGACTCGCCGAGTCAGATGAACGACTCGCCGAGTCGGCCACATGCAAAAACCATACACGCGATTTTGCTTGGATCCAGCTCATACCATTCATAGATCTGGGTTCCTAGGGCCTGGTTTACACGTAAAGTTTCCAACTTTACATGTAGAAATGCATATAATGGGGATTAGGGGTGAAATAATGGCTAAGAAGGTAGATCTAGGACATTCCAGCAATTTACTCCTATAAAGGTTATAGATCTGAGCTTTTGGAGCTCAAACATGACTAGTTCTAGCGGATACTCAACCTATTACGAATTCTACTTCATGCACAAGCTTGGAAAAGGTTCAAGAAGAGCTCAAAAGGTGCTCTAATGGGGTTTTAAGCATGCAAACAGAATAGAGTAGAGATATACCTCAGAGAACTCTGAAATAGCACCAAGATATCTGGTCTCCTTCTCCTCTTCTTGCTCCATTCTCCTTCTTCTCCCAAAAACTTCAAGGAATCACTCTAATCACTTCAATCTCACAAGAAAACGAGTTAGGGTTTGATGTAGGGCGCTCTGAGGGTGAAAGGGGGCGCTAGCTTAAATAGGGGGCAAACCCTTGGAATTAGGGTTTCATCAAACAGCGGTGACTCACCGAGTCCAGGATATGGACTCGCCGAGTTGCCAACCTAAGCGTGCCCTCGGACTGCGTCCCTACTCGGCGAGTCGGACCTACAACTCGTCGAGTCCAAGGCTAAAATGACAATTACTTAGATAAATTTTTACGTACCAGGAACCAGGTGCTACAAATCTCCCCCGCTTATTTTAGACTTTGTCCTCGAAGTCTGTTGCTCGATCCTGAAACAGCTCGGGGTAATGCTCCATCATTTCTTCCACCGGCTCCCAAGTCCACTCGGACCCCTTTCGGTGCTGCCACTGCACCTTCACTAACTCCACCCTCTTGTTCCTCAGGTCCTTCGACTTCCGGTCGAGGATTGCGACTAGGCACTCAATGTAATTCAGGCTGTCATCAACCTGAATATCATCGAATGGCACCACCGCTGAATCATCCACGAGACACTTCCGCAGCTGGGAGACATGGAAGGTGCTGTGGATCTGGCTGAGCTCGGCTGGCAGATCCAGCCTATATGCCACCTTGCCCACCCGGGCTACAACAATGAACGGACTAATGTATCTCGGGCCCAACTTGCCCCGCTTCCTGAATCGAATGGCGCCTTTCCACAGCGACACTTTCAGGAGAACTATATCCCCGACTTGGAACTCCAGGTCTGATCGACGCTTGTCAACATAACTTTTATGCCGACTCTAAGCAGTCTAAAGCCTGCTCCGAACCTGCTGAATTCTGTCGGTCGTCTTGAGCACCACCTCGGTGCTCCCCATGACCCTTTGGCCAACTTCACCCCAGCATATCGGGGTCCTGCACCTCCGACCGTACAACATCTCGAATGGGGGACAGTCAATACTCGCGTGGTAGCTGTTGTTGTACGAGAACTCAGCCAAGGGAAGATAGGTATCCCAGCTACCACCGAAATCTAATACGCACGCCCGCAAGATATCCTCCAAGGTCTGGATGGTCCGCTCACTCTGACCATCCGTCTGCGGGTGAAAGGCGGTGCTAAAATGCAAACGAGTGCCCAACTCATCATGAAACCTCTTCCAAAACCTGGAAGTGAACCGCACATCTCGATCTGATATCACTGACACTCGCACCCCGTGCCGTGCCACTATCTCCCTGATATAGATATTGGCCAACTTTTCGGCCGAGATACTCTCCGGAATCGGAATAAAATGGGCGCTCTTGGTCAACCGATCCACGATGACCCAAATCGAATCTACTACTCGCACCGTTCGTGGAAGCTTTGTGATAAAATCCATCGTAATATCCTCCCATTTCCACAACGGGATATCCAATGACTGCATCTTGCCGTGCAGTCTCTGATGCTCGGCCTTGACCTTCCTGCAGGTTAAGCATCGCTCGACGTACCATGCCACATCCCGCTTCATGTAGGGCCACCAATAGTCCAGGCGAAGATCCCGATACATCTTCATCGCCCCTAGATGAATAGAGAATCGGGATTTGTGCGCCTCCGCCATCAAGATCTGGCGCACGCCTCCATGATATGACACCCACACCCTACGGTGTAGTGTCAATAACCCCCGGCTATCATAATCGAAGGAGGTGACTTGTCCCACTATTCGCTCACTCTTCCGATGCTCCTCCTTCATAGCCTCCTGTTGAGCCTCCCAAATTTGCTCCAACAGGGGAGTCACCACAGTCATCCTCATGCAAACATCCCTGATCGGCGCCGCCTTGCGGCTAAGCGCATCAGCCACCACATTGGCCTTCCTCGGGTAGTAAAGGATATCACAATCATAATCCTTCACCACATCCAACCACCGATGCTGTCTCATGTTCAGATTCGGCTGATCCATGAGGTACCTCAAACTCTCGTGGTCCGTGTAAATGGTACATCGAACCCCGTAGAGGTAATGCCGCCATATCTTGAGGGCGAAGACCACCGCCCCTAACTCCAAATCATGTGTCGGGTAATTCGCCTCGTGAGGTTTCAGCTACCTCGAGGCATAAGCAATGACATGCCCCCTCTACATCAACACTGCGCCTAAGCCTGAGATCGACGTATCATATATAAATCAAATTTCAATATTAAAGGTATATATTTTCTTTTACTTATAAAGTTATGTTTTTAACTTTTAACATATTGAGTAAATTACTGAAATCGTCCCTATGGTTTGGTCAAAATTGCACGTTTGGTCCTTATTTATTTTATTTTATTTATTTATTTATTTATTTTGCATTCGGATCGTCCCTGTGGTTTGATTTTGTTGTGTTTTTCGTCCCTTACATACATAAAGTTAGGGACCAAACATACAATTTTCACCAAACCATAGGGACGAAAAACATAACAAAATCAAACCACAGGGATGATCCGAGTGCAAAAAAAAAGTTAGGGACCAAACGTGTAATTTTGACCAAACCATAGGGACGATTTTAGTAATTTACTCTAACATATTATACTTAATTTATTAGGTCTAATATGTTGTTGTATGTAAACCATTATCATTTTAAAGCTACAACTTTTGAAAAGTTTATATAAGATACTTAAATTGTTAATTTAAATATAACGTTACAGGATCAACTTAAATATAAATTTTAGTTCAACTTAAACAACCCAAAGAATATTTTATAAATAATTAAAAGTGATAAATTGTAGTGTCTTTCTAATAATGATTATAAGTTGGTTAATAAAATTAAATAAGTATCAAACCTAAAGTGTAATCATAAATAAACTAAATTTCAATATTAAAATAATATTTTTACTTCTACTTTTAAAGTTATGTCTTTAACTTTTAACATATTATACTTAATTTATTAGATTTAATATATTATATGCAAACCTTTATTAATTTAAATCTAAAACTTGTGAACAATTTTGACAAAATACTTAAATTGTTATTTTAAATATAAGATTACATTGTCAACTTCAATATAAATTTCAGTTCCACTTACAAAATCCATAGAATATATTGTGAATAGTGAAAAGTGATAAATTTTAGTGCTAAATGCAAAAACTAAATTGTAATATCAATTTAACTAAAATATTTCTTAAAATATTTTTATAATTGTTAAAACTTTTCAAATAAGTAGCTTAAAATAACTTACAGTAAAAATAGTTACAAATAACTCTATACAAATGATTATATTGTTACCATTAAAATAAAATAAAATAATTGTATGATGTTTTTAATAATTACACTGATAGAAATTAAAACGTTAAGCAAATAAATTTTAAAAAATTAATTAACAATAACAATAACTATAAATAACATTAAACTATATATTTTATTTAATTTCTTTCATGAGTAACTCGCGGGTAGAAGTCATTCAAAAGATTGAGATTGTGCAATTATTTTAATAGATGTATATATTATCATATAAATTAAAATAATCAATATATTATATCAACTTAGTATATGAATTATTATATCAAGTTTAACAATATTATTGTTATATTAAAAAAACGTATATTTGTAAAGATTTCAGCTATATAGATGGTTCTACGCAACGCGCGGACATTCGTCTAGTTTAATATAAATTTACCACAAAATGACATGTAACATAATTTATAAGAGTATAGCAAGTGGCAAAATTAATTTTTATTTATTAGAATAGATTTTTCTAAAAAGAATAATGTTATAATAGAATGATTTGTTAATAATCTCATACTGGATAACCAAAATATCTCTAAGTTTGCCTATATTAAAATTCATGTCAGTAGACAAGCTCAAACATACATAAGTCCCAAAATTAACACTCAACATGTCAAATACTTAACATAAGGGTGGAGGACAATGTGTTAATAGTGTCAAGTAAAGCATGGACGCTTAATAACTGATAGTTCCGTTAATGGTCACGTATATGTCATCCCAAACACATATGGTCATGGTAGTAGTTCATGCCTTCTACTTCTTTGCAATACTATTGAATCATCAAAACACATATCTTTTTGTTAGTACTAGTATCTAAAAATAGTAATATTCATGTTTTAGGGCTAGATTTTTGGTGAAAATAAAATTTCGAGAAAATAAATTTAAATAAATAAATAAATAAATAAATAAATAAATAATGAAATTAATAAATAGATAATATTTTAGATTCTGATGCTTTAAATATTATTAGAAAGAAAATTAAAAGTTAAAGGTGAGAAATTATGTTGGATGCACCAACATCATCAATTTGTGAAATTTAAGATTTGACTAGTATTGACCCTTGTAGGACTTGGCATGTTATTAAAATGGTTGGGAAAGATTATTTATGTAAATATAAGGTTGCTAGTAATATCTTTAGTCAAATAGTGGTCAATGTGAGAAATAAGAAACTTGTGGGGTTACTGTGTAAATATATAAAAATATCACCTAGCTATTCGCTTCCATCTTCTTCTTATTCATTCAAACGACTCATGAGGGTGTGTGGAACTTTGAAAGTGGCAATGTTACCACTCAGATGGCGGATTGAAGCTTTAGTGTGGAAATTGTCGAAAATCTTTTTGTTCTCTGTAACATACACATTATAAAATCGTGTTTTGTAATAAATAAAATTGTGAAATATTATGTAAAATTGAGTGTTGAGTTCTAACAGATGGTTTTTACTAGAAATGAAGTAAAACTATGTTTATAATCACTCAGAAAATATTGGAAGTCTTATGAAATTTCAATTAAAAGCCAAATAGAGAAATTTAGCGAAAATATGAAATTTTAAATAAGTAAAATTTTATTATTTGATGTTGTAGAGAATCTCGTTAGAAATTTGTAGGCGAAAACCTCGTCAAAATCCAAGTTATAACGAAGAAGTTATGACCAACCGAAGATCCGCGACAAAACCGGCACGACGCCGAATGACGTAAAAAGTGAGTTTTTGATAAACTACTTTTTAGCCTTAGTAATCTAAATGAAAGTCGTAGTATTCGTTAAACCGAAAAACTCGATAAAAAGAACGCTAAAATCTGACTTCGTATGAGGAAGTTATGATTTTTCGAAGTTTCAACTTAGCAGTAGACAACTAAAAACTCGAATTTTAGATCGAGTTATAATTTACCGATACATCCTAAACGAGAATCGAAGGTCTCGTCATATGTAGTACAACGATAAAAAGTCTGACGAAAACGGATGTCGGATGAAGAAGGTATGAAATTTTAACGGATTTTCCTGTCCCGGTCTGTTAAAAATAATAATATTAAAATTAAAGTCAAAATTAGCCGACAAAGTCTAAACAAAAGTTGTAGAGCGTAATTTTAGCTACGCGTGCATATAAAGAACGTCAAAAACGGAGCTCGTATGCGAAAGTTATGGATTTTAGAAGTTCGTGGCCCAAAAACCGAGAAAACTCGCATGAACAGTACCGGCCACGTCACCTTCGCACGAAGCAGCAGCGTCACCAGAGATGTGGCCGAATCCGAACTCAGCAGGTGTCACAAGAGCATTCGCCGAGGCCGAGTTCCAGTAGGAAGGGGACACGTCTCGCATCGGTGGCCAGTCCGACGCGAGACACGTCTCGCCTACCCGCTTCGCACCCGGTGCCACGTCCGAGCTTCGCTTAAGCCGCGTCACCGAGACGTGGCCTCGCCTGATTGGTCCGAAGCTCGCAGGTGCCACGCCTTCCTTCCGTGTCCGAAGCTCGCAGGTACTACGTGGAGCCTCCCTAGCCAAGTACCCCTCGGACTCGCACCCTATAAATATGAGGGAAGCAAGATTTGCCGACTAACTTTGAAAATTTGACACTTTTAGCCCCTCTTTCCATATTTTCTTCGTATTAACTTTCCCCGAAGCCCCGAAATCAATTTTAGCACCCGAAACATGTCCCGAGACCCCCGATAAGCCCGAAAATTTTATCTTTTCGGTTTTGAAGCCCTACCTTCGCAGAGCCCGGTTTTCAAACAAATTCTCAGTTTTCAACATAGAAAGGCATATTTAAAGCCAAAGTGCTGTCCAAATTACTATTTTAACCCCCGGTTAACTTAAGGTGAGTTCAATATATAGGAACAATTGTATGTTATGTGTTATATGTGCTATGTGCTTTTCAGTATTATCATTCTGAGTTATTTTCTCGTGTTATTCGCTATGTTAATAGCAATTGTAATACCTTTGACCATGTGATCAGTGAAAGGACTTAGATTCACATAGGTATTGGTACGTAGCCTCTGGCCATGTAGAGCATGTCTCCGTAAGAGAATGACTTTTATTCTATGGCATTGGCAAATGGTTAGACAGGACTATAAGCCTGAAATCTAACAAGATGTTAATCAGAAATTGCATATCTTCTGTGCCAATTGGGCCAAAGCTTTATTGATGTATATCAAGAATTGAAAAGAATATCTTTGAATAATGTCTTTGATTGATATGAACGCTTGTTACATGATCTCACATACATCTGGTTGTTCCTCTTTGCCTTGCCACATTGAAGTATATATATGGCATAACATTATATTGTATCTATTTTTGAACTCACTAAGCGTCACCGCTTACCCTATCAATGTTTAACAATTGCAGGTGATAAATAAATAGTATGTTTACATACTATTGAAAGATGTAGAATAGTTTGTAATAGTACTTTTGTGCTACTTTTTATATTTGTATAAATTACAATATCCTGGGTAGTTATGTAATATATATAACACTTTGTAATAGAAGGTTTGTATCCAATAGTTTGTAAATCCTTTATATCAATGTAAAATATTGCTTTTATGAATATGCAAATAGCATGTTTTGGAGTAATGATAATGTGAAATATGAAAGTTTGGGTCTTTCAAAAATACGAAAGTTGGGGTCTTTCATTCTCCCATCAATTTCTACTTCTAAATTTTGAAGGTATAACTCTTCTCTAGTTTTTCATCTCTTATGTCTAAGGTTTGTCTGATACTCCAAATTTTGAATTTTATGGTTGAATCTAGTGATTTATTAAGTTTTTATAAATGATTCTTTTCTTATAACATCACTCAATCAACAACTATATTCATAGATGTGTGATTTGAGATTTGGTGGTGTTTTGGGGTTTCTTAACCCTGTCTTTTATGGAATTCAAAATTCATGTTCCATTTTATTTTATGAGGATTTTTATGGTCTAATTATGATAATATCATCTACCTTATGCTATGTTAGTAAATAACGCTTTAAATGTCGGCGTGTGGAAGTGTCGATAACCTACGTGTTGATTAAGTTATAGTTGAGGTGATGTGATACTCACTATAACTCAAGTGTAACTTTGGGTCGGGGGCACGTGGTTTTTGGATGATTGATTTAAAATCCAAGTGAATGATCCAAGTCGACCCTTCCGTGGGCAAGGATTAGCATGGAAGGGATTTAAGATTGTCATGGAGTATTGATAGATTATTCATGGTGATGAACATATCATGGAGATGCGACTATTACTCATGAGTGCTTAATGGAAATTAAGTATTGAAGTAACCCTCACTTAGATATCACTTTATGGAATATGTCACGAGTGATTCAAAATGATAATATAATATATTCTTTAAACGAAGATATATGAGGCTTTAGGTATGCCGTCTGTGGTGTCTTGGTTTTCTCTAACGTTGTCTGTAACTAGTAGCCATAAAGGGAATGTTTATGTATGAAATGATGCGTAGACGGGGTATATACAGTCAAAGTTTATTTGTTCTTTCTGCCCTAACGCGACAAGTGATATCCATGGGATGCTCGATGATTTGGTGTTGACTTCAAATTCATGGTCGTGCTTAGACTAAATTGATGATGGATAAATGGTTTAGTATTTTATGGTCAACATAAGTCTATGTTGGGAAACATAATCTTGAACATTAGAGATTGTCATATTTCCATGTCTTATGTTCATATGGATACCAAAGAACAAAGGAACAGTTGTATCACAACTTAGAGTTATGAGTATGGAATTTTTCATTAGAAGGAACACTTGCTATAGTAGAGAGTATTATACCATACTACCATAGTGTTGTTGGTGAATTGTGCATGTGGGAGACTATTGGAAATAGTGCCCACAATCACAATAAGTTGGCAATATTGCTATTTATGGTAAGTTCTTTTGGGGTTACACATAAGAAATATTTAAGCCATATTTGACAAGAAAGAAAAATTAGGATTTAGTTTATTAATTTATTAGTCATTAATAAATTAATAGAAACTTATAAATCATAAGGGTTTAAAGTGAAAAATAGATGCTTAGTAATCAATCAAATGTTTTAAGAAAGCCCTAATCTCACCCCCTATAAATAAAGGTTTATAGTTGGCCATAAAGGTGCTGGAAAGTAACCTAAAATCGTTACCATATTTTTCTCTATATCTCCCGCATCTACTCGTCGACGTGACACATCCCCTTTAATGATGCGACGATTTTAGTCGTAGAAACCTTAAACGTTCACGATATTAAGGATGATTGTTGATCTCCTTCTTAGGTACGACTACGAGATAGGGATTCTGATTTGGTCTCTCTACATCCATACAATAAGCAAGTAGTTTTTCAAAGGCTTCAAGGGTATATTTCCTTTTTTCCTTCTATGTAAGTTAGTTGCAATCTGATTATGGATCTATAATCCAAGTGACTAAAATTTGGTTATTTGTTTTTTCTTTTTCTGATTGTTTTGAGACCCCTAATTCCATCATTTTTTGGTTGGCAATATGTATAAATATCTTTACTTGATTGTTAAATTCTAGTACTTATGACTCGTTGTGGTGATGTTTTGTCTTAATAACATATGCCTAAACCATAACTTGTTTTGGTTTAATACTATGGATGCAATTATAGATTTATATAGGATTTCTTTTAAAAACCGATGTTAAAATGCATTTACTAATAGCATAACAACTCAACAATGTTGTTGATTGTAGCATTGTTCTTGCTAGTTAACATAACACCTAAACAATTTCGTTATAGCCTTAATGTTTGTGTCGTGTGCATATGTTTCATAAAATGTTATGGATGGCATAATGATAACTTTTAAGAAATGTTTCTTGGCAAACCCATCAAAATATATTGTTACCCTCAATATTAAGTATAAACCCATCAAAAAAAATTTATTTATTAACCCAACCACCTCAACTCCTTCACAAATAATCTTTTACTCTTATCATTGACAACAACTTCACTTTCTACAAAAAAAAAAAAAAAAAAAAAAAAAACTAATTTTACTCATTTTTTCCTCATCGCAACATTACCTTATCCCATAAAGTGATAAAACAATCGTGAACATAAGTAATTCTTTTCATATATCAATTCATTTCGTCTTAAAGTTATAATCTCCTTACTCCTACACCCGAAAGAGAAAATTGATGAGACAATATAATAAAATGTACAATGTAATATGATAGATTGTTACATTCCATGTTCGTTTCATTTGAAAAAACGAAATAAATCATTAAAATTTGTTTTTTGTCATATGCTTATAGAAAACTAAATAAAACTAAAATGATAAATGATAAATAAAAAATTAAAAATATTATTTTATAAAAAAGGTAAATGTTAATATATAAACATATTTAATTTAGTTTGAAACGTATCTTAACATTTGAAAAAGAATTTTATATTATTTCATAAATTGTTTACAATTTTTTTTTCTTAAAAAGTACATTCCACTAAATTTTAAAATGAAGTTATAGAAAAAACAGTCCCGGTTATGTTTGGAAAATAAAGAATAATGTAATTGAAGCATTGATCTTTTTAAAAGATTAGTATTACTGAAAATTATAGGAATAAAAATCATTTAAAATTATAATATATCATTAAATAACCTTTTTAAAAAATAAAACAAAACACCCCTGAATAAAATCACTTAAGAAAAAATAATCACGTTTTAAGGAATGATCCATTCAATTCCTCTATAACAAACCTATTTATTTCTTTTCCACATTCATTCTATTCCCTCTTCCATTAGTTCATAACAAACACTAAATAAAATACAAAACTTCACGATTTAAAAGCTCCTATGCTAAACATGCTAATAATTGCATAAAATAGAGCTTTGTTATTTGATAAACAAACAAGTCATAGGTCACCACTTGAATCTCTAATTGAGTTGTCCACAATGGATATCATTGGAGCCTCTTATGTTCATGACACGAGCAATAACCATACTAACTTATGCAGCCTATCAACATATAAACTAGAAAATCCTCAATAGCAATTATGTGTTAGCTAAAGGGATAATGACTTGATAGGGTAAGATATTTTTTGAAATGTATACATTTAATCCTTTTTTTTTCCTTGTAAAATAAACCCTTATACATTTCAAAAAGTATATTACCCTATCAAATCATTATCCCTTAGCCAAATAACCACCAAATATTGTGGTTTACTTGTTTCTATACACCTTTTAATTTATTCCATGTCCCTACTACCTAACCATTTGCAAATTCCACATTAATAACCTAGAGATTTAATCTCGTTTAAACATATCAGCCCAGGCCCAAGTCATATATTTTGGCCCCAAAATAATTCATTAGGCTATCGAAAGTTACAAATAACCCCCATTGAGCTTGGAAAGTTTCTGTAAATAACCCTGTAAAGTTTTTGGTTGTTGTGCTTAACATATTAAGTTTGTTGGCATGTCAAAATCAAGTCAAATTAAAATTAAAAAAAAAACACACATATAAATCATTATGTTGACATTCACATGCAATATTTTCCTATTAAATAGTTTTCGAACTCAATCTATTTGTAGTAATAGCATAAAAAAACGGTTTATTGTTTCATAAAAAATTATCTGATTAAAAACTAGTATTTATGTCAAATCGGGTTTTACGGCGAAGAACTAGTTTGCAACTAATAAAATGAAAACTATAAAAGAAATTATGCAACGGACAAAAAAACATAGCTTTAATGCACAGAGTAACTCATTTGCAATTCGTATATAAAACGTGATTTACAAATATCAATAGTCCACATATATCACAGTGACGATTATACCACATCAAGTGGACCATAAAATATTAAAAATTCAAAATAAAGTTTCAATCCAAACAACGTAAAATCTTATAATGTTTAAATAAAAAGAAATTTTAATAAAAACGAAAACTATAAAAAAACATGTAAGGGACTAAATTTGTAATGTTAAAATATAGAAATGGATCAAACTCACAACTTATAAAATACCAATAATTGAATGTGTTTCTTGTTTATATGGCCAAGAAGACTTATTCAATACTTTTTTAAGAAACAAAATTTAAGATTAGGTTATTATATTTTCTCACGCAAACAACATTCTTATATATATCATTGTTGTAACATCCAGTTTCAGGATGTTTCATGTTTCAGAATGGCGAGATTTAACTTGATCAAAGAGAATGTCTTTGACTTTAATGGATGAAGTTTGGACCTTAAAGGAATGAGGTTCTTGGGCTAAGAGTACAAGACTTTGGAAACAACGGTTGAGTTTTGAGCTGAAAGGCAGATTGGGCTTAAGCTGAATTGGGCCTTGCTGGATCAGGCTTTTCACGGCGCGACACATAAGATCTTGCAGCATGAAATCTATGCAACCCAAGTCCATGTTGTTTTTAGGGTTTTATTCCATATTTAATGAGATTTACTTTGTGTTTTTGGTCATTTGCAGCCCCCATCACTTCCTTAATCATGAAACCCTAGTCTCCATATTGTTTTTTCTCCATTTCTTGCCAAGTTTTGAAGCCTTTGGTGCATTCTTGAAGATAAGAATGTGGTTTTGGTGCTTAGAATCCATGCTCCAACATAATTCCAACCTTGCATCCATATTTCTGGACCTTTGTGAGTAAAAAGTCTCTAACTTGATCATCAGTTTCTTAGATATAGTTTTATTGTCATTTTGGTCTCTTTTGATCTATTTCTTTGGAGTTCTTGGAGTTTGCAGAACTCCAAACATTATGTTTGAATATTGTAACGCCCCGATTCCCGAGTATCAATTAGTGGTTATAATTTCTCATGATTTCAAGGTCTACTCGACGAGTTGGTTACCTGACTCGCCGAGTAGCAGTGGGTTGGTCCACATGTTTAAGTGGCCTACTTGTTGAGTCTCAGAAGGGACTCAACAAGTAAGAGCTGGAGGATGAAACCCTAATTTCGGGGTTTTGCACCCTATTCAAAGGTCCTTAACTTTCCTTCCCAGCCTCCCTTGTCACCTTCACGTCCATAGAAACCCTAATAGCTAGCTAGTCTCTATTCTTGAGTGTGTAATACCAAAAGAGAGTGTATTGGAGCATTTCTTGAAGAGTTGAGAGCTTAGGACAAGAAAGAGCTTGTAGATCCAGCCTTTCCAGTATTGTGGTATCAAGATTAAGGTATAAAGCTACCGCCTTTACATTTCATTGCTTAGATCTCCCCTTTGTAGAAGAAAATGGTAATTTCTAGGGCAAGATAGAGTCACTTTCGGGTTTGAGCTTGTCACAAGGGCAAAGTTTCAGATCTTGACTTCCCTAGGCTTTGTGGACAGAAGCCTCAAGCTTTATGAAGCTTTGACCCTCCTTCATGTCCAAAACCTTCTCCTAATGCTAGTTATGAGTGTTTTGGTTCCATAGATCCTTGCATGCACGTAAAATTAGCAACTTTATGTGATAACAACACCTAGGAGCCTAGATCTACGGTTTGGAGCCTTGGTTTCACGAAGAAGCTTCTGTATGGATGAAGGACTGAAGGGACCCAGCGAGTTGCATGGTCAACTCGGCGAGTCCGATGAAGATTGACGTGGACTCGGCGAGTCATATGAGTGACTCGATGAGTCGGCTAGGGTTTTCCCCAACATTTGGACATGTATGGACTAGGCGAGTTGCAAGGGAGACTCGACGAGACGGCCAAGGAGTTTACGACCACAAACCTTAGGAACTCGATGAGTCACTCTAGTGACTCGACGAATTGGCGAGTTATGTAAGGAACTCGGCGAGTAGCTAAGGGTACCCGACAAGTTGAGGTCAACATGGACTGTTGACCTTGACCGTTAACTTTGACTTTGACCAAGGGTTGACCAGTTTGACTTTTGAGGATAATTGGTAAGGGGGTATTTATGAATTGGATCATTGATGGTTATAGATGTTGGAGTTTGCGGTAGTGTTTCGGGAGCATGATTTCGTGGTTTAGTCCGACATTGCAAGGTGAGTCATCCTCACTATATCAACATGGTCTAAGTTACCAAGGTCGGCCCTATATCGGATTTGTATCCGGGTATATTTACTCAATATGTTTTGTGATCTGTTAGATCTGCATCCTGGTAGATAGGATGGTATTATATTAGTGGCCTTGTTTAGTTCGGTATCCTAGTATATAGGATGATGTTATGTTAGTGACAAGTTAGGTCGGTATCCTGGTTATAGGATGGTTGTTGTGTTAGTGATATGTTAGATCAATATGATTATCTGTTATATACATGCTAATGTATGATATTTATGTGCACATGATTGTTGATTAGTATGGGGGTTGGGTTGAGGTGGGTCCTGCTTCGTGCTGTAGACCAATATACCCAGGGCTTGGAGAGTGGGCCAGATAGACTGAAGGCCCGATGCGGGTGGTCCAGTCATACTATTGAATTAGAGAGTGGACCAGGTGGACTGAAGGCCCGGTGCGGGAGGACCAGTCACACTGTAGACTCGTGATGCATGACTGTTCTGTTACTTATATGTTTATATGATATGTTTATCTGTATGGCATTGGTATTTTGGGGGTAACTCACTAAGATTTCGTGCTTACAGTTTCAGTTTATTGTTTCAGGTTCAGCGGATGGCCGCGAGAAGGCGAAGGCGTGACCGTACACTTCCTCGATTGATGATTATGGTTTTTGGGAACTCTGATGTTTAAACTATTTTGAAAACAAATTGTAATAACTGAATGATTTTAGATGATTTAAAAAGTTTTAAATTGGCTCGAATTTTATGGATGTTGCAAATGTATTGCCTTTTAGACTTATGTATTGTTGGAAAAATGTGTTTGCATGCATATACTTTTAACAATGCATGATGTATGGTCATCTTTAAGCTAGGGCTAGAGTTTTGGAAAGATTTAAGCATTTGAATGAATAAAGTTGGAAAATTTATCCATTAATCCACTAAGAAGAGTCGGATCTGAGAATTGGAGTCCCGAATTAAATGATTAAGTCCTTAACGAAGAAGGTTATTTTGTTTGAATTCATGGCACAAAGGACTTGGTGTCTTGGCACGATATTTGGTGTTTTCCCGACTATTCCCCTGCCTAGTGATCACGACATGACTAGTAGTTGGTCACAACATGATTACTATTGACCGTTGACTTTTAGCTACTCTGACTTTTGAGTCAAACTTATGATTTTGAATGGTAAACTGAAGTTTGACCTCTATTCGATTTAGGTTGTGCGTATATGTAACATCCATAAAATTCTAGCCAATTTAAAACTTTTTAAATCATATAAAACCATTCAGTTATTACAATTTGTTTCAAAATAGTTTAAACATCAGAGTTCCCAGAAATCATAATCATCAATCGAGGAAGTGTATGATCCCGCCTTCGCCTTCCTATGGTCATCCGCTGAACCTGAAACAATAAACTGAAACTGTAAGCCCGAAAGCTTAGAGAGTTACCCCAAAATACCCATACCCACAACAATACACACATAATTATAACAACATACTATGGGTCCAATCATCCTCGGGATGGAATACCCCAGGCCCGCAACCAACAGGTTGGAATGCCCACATACTGTGAGTCCAATCATCCTTGGGATGGAATACTCACGACCCACAATGAACAGGTTGGAATGCTCAAGTCTATTGGCTTTCGCACAAAGCAAATAAGCCTCAACCTCCAAACAAACATGTACACATATATCAGATAACAATCTATAGATAGACAAACTGATCTAGCAGATCATAACAGCATAACAACATCCTATCTACCAAGATACTGATCTAGCGGATCATAGCAACATATAATATCCTGTCTAACAGGATACTAATCTAATGGATCATAACAACATATATCATCATATCTATCAGGATACCGATCTAACAGATCATAACATCATGTAACATCCTATTTACCAGGATACCGATCTAACAGATCATAATAGCATATCACATAATACCATCCTATAACCAGGACACCGACCTAACCGGTTCACTAAACATAAACATAACCTCATCCTAACTACCAAGATGCAACCGATAAACATATCATGCCATGACCGGATACAATCCAATAAGGGTCGGCCTTGGTGCCTTAGACCCTGTTGATATAGTGAGGATAACTCACCTTGCACTGCCGATCTGAACCGAAGAATCAAACTCCTGAATCGCTACCTCACCAAAATCCCGAACAACTGATCTCTCGACTCCCAAAGCTATCAATACCAAAATATCCCTTAGTTCAACAAAATAATCCTCCTTAGGGTAAAATGACCATTTTACCCATAGTCTAACTTGGTCCATATCAAAGGCTCAAAATCATAATATGAAAATCCCAACACCGCATGGTCTTCCCAAACCCCCATAGTGTCCTACTAATGGCCCAATGTGCTACATTGGGCCAATCCCCTTAATGGGCCTTACCATAGGCTCAAACATATTATTGGCCCATAACAACTAACTCTCGATGGCCCATCTAAGTCCAAATACCCAAGCATGGCCCAAATCATGGCCCAATATCACAAAGTCCATACTGACAAATTACGTGTGGCGTACATCTACGTCCACTAAGCGTACATGCTAGAAGGTGCGTACGCTATGCGTACCTGCACATACGCTCAGCGTAAATCCCTTGTTAAGTCCTTTTTCCATTAAGGGATTAATAATCTACTTTAGAAGCTATAATCACAGATCCATATCCTTTTCCACATCTTAATCCATAAAGTCACTAACTTGGTGACTTTACTTGGCCCAAACAAGCCCAAACTCCAAAAATGATGCATTACTTTCATGAAGAGGGCTATATCTTATGCATGAACCCATTAAGACATTTAGATCTAGACTTTACTGCTTATGGGACCCTTTTAGCTCTGAGGGTGGCAACCCTAAGCTCAAAAACAATATTTCATCATAAAGGTCCATTATTGGGACCAAAATGACTCCAAAACCAAACTACACTAGATCTAAGTATTCTTACGTAAAGCTATGAACTTTACACCTCTAAAGAGTTCCAAATAATGATTCTATTCCAGATCTATGAGCTCTAACTTCCTAAGTTCTTCCTTTCTAACTTCTTCTTTTCCTCTTCCAAGCTTACAACACCCAAAATGAGCTTCTTGAAGTCAAAATCACCCAAAGATGAAGAAGTGAGGCGTTTTAGGGTTTCTCTGAGGTTGGGATGTCTGATAAGGAGGATAGGGTTTGAACCATAATGTTATTTATATAGTGGTTAGCCCCAAAATTAGGGTTTAGGGTCTCTGGGAGTACGTTGGGCATACTCCTCTCACACCCGCAATCATTTAAACTTCTACGATGGGCGTACCACAACCAATGTTGGGCGTACTCGCCCAGTTTCCAAATTTTCGTGTTTGGTCCTTTCTTGCCACTTCCTTCCAACCCAAAGGCCAAAAATTGACATAATTCAAATCTGAGGGATGAATATGAAGCTACTTGAAAAATGGGATGTTACAGTGTAGCTGATTCCGCGTGATTTTTAGTATTGTCATTTCAGATCCTTGAAACATGTGATTCTTCTTACTATACTAAGTTGGACACTAAGTGTCATGGTATATATGTTGTCTTTGTGATTCTTGTTTGTATGCTTATATGCTTGTTGGGTGGGGCCTAGTATTCGCGGCCCATTATTCAAGGTGGGATCCATTTTGCAGGACGGGGCTGATTATACAATACGACGCCTAAGATTTAGAGTAAGGACCATTATTTTGTGTTGTATCTAGTATATTAGGTAAATCATTAAACTTTGTGCATATGGTTTCATGGTTAAATCTTTTAGGTTGTTCTGGTAGCACAGGGAATGGCGCAACTTGATTGTATCGCATCCATTGGAGATTTTGACACTTATATATTTTATGCTTATACTATGATATTTGGTTTTGGAAACTCAAACTCATATTTTGGTTATGTATTATATTGGAATGAAATTAGTATGGTTTTATTATTATAAAAAAATGAAAATTTTGTTCTATATTTTGAGATGTTACAACTGTAAGGACTAACTTTAAAAATAAAACAACCATGTTTGTAAACTAAATATCACCATTTTCATTATCAAAAGAAAATAAAAAAAACCATCCTTATACAATGCATAAAAAGAAATAATGTTTCCTTCCATATCAGGTGAAAAGCAACAATTCAATAATCTAATAGAAACATCACCACTAAGCACGAGCTCGTAATCCCTAATCCTTGTAACAACTATAGTACGTTTGATTCCCATAATCAGGTTGAGCTCCCCATGGTTCAACTTTCTACTTTCCCTTAGTCCATGTATATGAGAGCAAATATGAGTACTACATCCTGTATCAAGGACCCAAGAATTAGAAGTTGATGTACTACGAAGTTCAATCATGAATATACTTGAGTTTCCAGTCTCTTTTACTTTGTTCTTCTTCAGATCCTCCAAGTACTCTGGGCAACTATGCTTCTAGTGCCCATTTGACGGGAAGTAGAAATAGATGGCATCATTTGGTCTTTCCTTTTCCTTTAGGATGAGAAACCTTCTTCTTTTTAGCAATATTATGGCCAATGGCCAAGACAGGAGCAGTGGGGTTGGAGCTACGAGTCTTTAACATACTCTCTTCGACAGTTTTCAACATGCCATGTAGCTCCATCAAGGTCTTGTCCATGTTGTTCATATTATAGTTCATGATAAACTGTAGGTATGAACTAGAAATCGAGTTCAACACCATATTAATGGCTAACTCCTTTGAGAAATGGACACTAAGATTTTCCAATATGTCTATGTATAATTTCATTTTCTAAACGTGTGTACACACATATGCTCCTCTTGTAGTTTACATGCTATAAAGGACTTTATGATCTCGAATCGTTCTTGTCGATCTTGCTCTTGAAACATTCATTGAGTTGGTTGTTTATGAAATACATGGGATTTTTTTAATTGTTTTCTTGGTTTTAAATATGTAACACCCGGTTCCCGGTACGTATTTTAAATTTAAGTAATTGTAGGTTTTACACTGGGACTTGACGAGTTGGAGGCCCAACTCGTTGAGTAGACTTGATTCTGGGCAGGGGTTTTAAGTAAACTACTCAACGAGTCGGGAGCCTGACTCGATGAGTAGGACTACCTGGATGAAACCCTAATATTTAGGGTTTGCACCCTATTTAAACGCCTTAACTTGTCCCATTTCAGCCTCCATCGTCTCTCACAGTCTAGGAAAGCCCTAACTCGAAACCCTAAAGCAATTGGAATGTTCTTGAGCCATTTTTGTGCGTTTTTGGTTGTTTGAAGCTTGAAGAAAGAAGTGGAAGCTTGGGGGTTCCAGAAGAAGCAAGTATATCCAAAGGTTTTGCTTCATTTCCAGCTCATTCAAGGTAAAAAGCTTCAACCTTGACTTCCCATTTGTTACATCCTCTTTAGGGCTTGAATCTTGTCATTTTGGGGGCATTTCTAAGTCACCTTCGGGTTTAAAGCATAATATAGAGTGATGACTTCAGATCTTGAACCTAGGAAGGTTCTCATGGCATAAAGATGCCAACTTTATTGCCATAAGAGCCCCTTGCATCTTATAGACTACATTTTTGGACCTTTTGGGCTTGAAGACCCATGCATGCACGTAAAGTTTGTAACACGTGCTATATCGATCCTAGGAGGTCAGATCTATGTTTTGGATGCATTGAGCCCGACTAAAATCAACTTGGTAGACTTGCACTTTGGGGAACTTGGCGAGTCGCTCATAGGACTCGACGAGTCGGGTATTGGTTCGCCAACCTTTTCTATTCCTGAGGAATCTGGTTGAGTCTAGGAGGGGACTCAACAAGATGAACATGGTTATGGGCTAGAAGATCAATGTAATCGACGAGTTTAAGGATGAAATCGGCTAGTTCAAGGCTTTATCCCAATTATATGAAGAAGAACTCGATGAGTTCAAGAATAACTCGACGAGTCAAGGACTAAACACTTTAACTCGGATGAAGATGAACTCAACGAGTTCAAGGATGCACTCGGCGAGTCAGTTGTAGAAGGTCCCAACTTTGTTCAAGGAGAACTCGACGAGCTCTTGCAAGACTCGGAGAGTAGGGTCGAAGTTTTAGCGTCTTAAGGATTAGGGAGATCGATGAGTTGCTGGGTCAACTCGGCGAGTTGAGTCAACCAGATGTTGACATTGACCCAAAGTTGACTTTGACCAAGGTGTTGACCTTGACTTTGGATTTGACCTGAGTAACCCTTGTAAGGGTTAAGAGTATGTAATGGTAAATTAAGGAAGGTTGTTATGTGTAGGAGTTGAGAGGAGTTGATCCCGACATCGAGGATAATTCAGACTTCACAACACTGAGGTGAGTTACCTTCCAGTAGAAGTGGGCCTAAGGCCACAATGCCGACCCACTAGTATGAGCTTGTAGTTAGATGAATGTTTGTGTGATAATTGTCTGATATGTCACTATTTGTTATGTTTTATGTGCAAATATGCTATGATTTTTATGGTAGTGGTAGGGGTGAAATAGATCCCGATATCTGGTTGAGATAGACCGAAGGGGAGGCCAACACCCAAATATGCTAGGCAGTCATCCGGTTGAAATAGACCGGAGGGGAGGCCAGCACCTAGATATGCTAGGCACTTATCCAGTTGAAATAAACCGAAGGGGAGGCAGACACCCAAATATTGCTGATGAGATATGTTATTGTATGGTATGTGGTATGACGTGGGAAGTCATTAAGCTTTGTGCTTACGGTTTTCAGTTTTGGTTTCAGGTACTTTCTCTTCGAAGGGAAAGGAGCCGACACAGTAGCAGCGCATCGCACACATGATTTCCGCACTATGATGTTCTTGGGATTGTACTCTGACATTATTATTATTCCACGACATGTTTTATGATATTTGACTTATGTGATTATGGTTTGATATGAGATCGATGATGTTTTTCAATAAACAGTTTTATAAGTAACATAATTAAAAACAAAACTTTTGGTCATGATTTTTGGGATGTTACAAAATAATTAGAAATACATGGTTTCATACAGAAGAATCATTATTACTAATTTTATCCAATTAAGTTGAATTTACTACAATTTATTTTTTGATAACAAATTTTTTATTGGTGATCACATGAGAAAAAACTAAATGAGGTGTTCAAAATTCAACGCTCAAATCATGAAATCCACAAGGAAAAATGGAAGGGGTTGGCTTCCATTAAGATTAAGAGAAGTAGATTTTTGTTGTTTTTTATTCTATTTGTTCCGAATGGTTATAATTTTGTAAACTCTAATTGTTTTATGGAAAAAAATTTAAATATATTCTTGAACGGCTATAATTCATTTTACATTGTTTTTGTTTATATGTAAAAAATTCAGTAATTTTTTAAGAATGGTTCAATTTTTAGTTTATATTTATTATTTGGGTTAAATGTCATTGAAGCCCAACCAACTTACGTGTTTTGGTTTAAAATGTCCCTTTTGTTATTTTTTTGCGCTATAAGGGTATGGATTCATGTTTTTAGGGCTGAAAAGGTCCCTTTGAGAAAAATGAAGGGGTCACCCGGTGAACCCCTTCCTAATCAGCAGGTTAATTATTAATTATGCAAGTAACTATCACATCATCAGTTAATCTCTCTCTCCTCTCCCTCTCTCTCTCTATCCCTCCTCCTCCTCCTCCTGCTTCTTCTTCATCCATCATCTTCGATCAACACATATTCTTTCTCTGTAATACCTGCAACTCATCACACACATACTTCTGTGATTCCGATTCCAAGACCTAATTAACCCTGTTTAGATTTTGCCCAAATCCATATAGACCCATCGATTCCGATAACTGCAGAAACACACACAGACACACACAAAGCAAACCTTCAAGTTTGCGACCCAAAATGTGGACAGAGATGCCGAACACCGATCCTGAAGGAATCGATGATGCTCTTATGGCCACACACAAAAGTCGAAGTCAGCAAGTGTGTTATCCCTTTCGGAGTGGTGGCACGGCCTACCATGATGAAGATGCAGCCAAGAAATCTAATCAATCAGAGAGAATCATAACCCACCACCAAGTTTGAATCTGAAATCTATTTCTATTTCACCTTGTTGATGGATTTTAAGAGTATAATACTCATTAATTGAACTTGGTGTATATACATATGAAGATATCATAGAAAGATCGGGAGGTCCGACAAACTTAAAGAGCTAAATCTGAGATCTATTTCTCTACGCCACCACCCAATTTGGTAGTGACCACAAAAGGAAATGATGTTCCGGTTACAGACGAAGAAGATGGGAACGTTTCCTTCTTTTTTTCCAAATCACAAATTCAATTGGAATACCATAGGTGGAAGGATGTCTGACAATCTGTTCTTTGAAGAGGAGGGTCGTGTTCCCCTTCGTTTCTTTGTACCGACATACTCCAAAAAGTAAGAAAAAAGCCACATGAATTTGTTTTAAATTTTGAACTTTAAAAAAATATATTGAAAAGCCAAATATACCAATTGTAACCGGTAAACCGGAAACAAATAGGGTGGTTCCCTTTTTAAACCGGTAAAATGAAAGTTTAGATACTTAGACCACCAAGAAAAACATGAAAGATCTTTTAAACCAAAATACATAAGTTGGTTGGATTACAGTGACATTTACCCTTATTATTTTTATGTAAACATCATACATTCTTTTAAGAATGGCATTAAATTCAAAAAATGTAAATGACTATCTAAATCATTCTACCAAGAATGAGTCGATTTTGAAGAATGTCATATTATCAGTTGGTTTTGAAGAATAAAAAATGTATTTTGTTAAGAACGCATATTTTTTCAAATACACTTCTCCAAAAATGTTTGTGTTTTTTTTGTTGTTATTGTTTTTTTATGCCATTATTTAAAGCTCTTTTGGAAAAAAGAATACTATGCTAATCAATGAATGTCAATAAATGTATTTCCAAAAAATATAACAAAAATAAATGTATTTCTAAATAAACCGGATTTGACTTATTTGACTATAAAACAAAAGTATGTTTTACCATATATATATATATTCAAAGTTAGGAACAGTACCTAACTCCACCGTGGTTATTTTAACTATACTACGGTCACCGCCTCTGTTATTCAATATCTTCCTTCATCTGATTTCTTCTTCTTCTTCATTCCTTTCTTGCTCTTCTGCCAATTTTCAATCCGGTCTCGACGTCCCAACAGTGGAGACGAAGCTGACGATCGCTCCACCCCCACTAGTGTAGGGAGCTCGATCCACAGTTTTAGATACCGTATCTATTCTTGTTGTTGTGTTCTTCCTCAAAATACTACTAATACCCAAAGATTGAATTAGCTTGGTGTCGTGTTCTTCCTCAAAATACTACTAATACCCAAAGATTGAATTAGGATTATACCAAGTCTATCCCCGTTGTTAGGTCATAAATTGTGGTTTATACTTTGCTTTTCATAAGCTATTATAGTGTAACATCCAGATTCTTGGGTATGTCGTATTATTTATATATTTTGATTTAATCGAAGGGACTCGGCGAGTTGGTGGATTAACTCGTCGAGTAAGGGCACGATCTGGTGACGTGTTTAAATGAATGGACTCGATGAGTTGAGCAGTGGACTCACCGAGTCGGCGTTGTGGAGGAAAACCCTTATTATCCAGGTTTGGGACCTATTTTAAGAACCTTAGGGTCTTCAATTGCGGGTACCCTTACCCTGGAGAAAACCTAAATCATCCTTGAGAGCTTAGGGAGTAAAGAAGAGCCATCTTGAGAATTTTTGTGTGTCATTTCTAAAGAGAAGATGAGATTCTAGCAAGAGGGACCAGAGGGGGTTCATGTACCGAGGTTATGAAGCCTGGAGCTTCACTTTGAGGTAACAAATCGGACCATTTCTCCTGTTTGATGTTGATTTCATGAATCTAGGGTTTCTTAACCATTCTCTTTAGAGGTTTATGGAATGTTTGAGGTCCCAATTTGGAATAAGCCTTAAATCTGGACTATGGGAGGTCCAGAGAGTCCCTTATGTTCAGCTTTATGCAGTCACATAGAGATTTTGAGCCTAGGTTTCCATTTAGATGGCTATTTCTTCATTTATGGCTCCAATCATGATGCATGGACGTAAAGTTTGGACCTTTATGTGATTTGTGGGTGCTAGAAGGATAGATTTACAAGTTAGTGAAGCAGATCTGACCTCAAAAGGTCATATGAGTTTGGTTATGGAGGAGACTCGCCGAGTCCATAGGAGGACTCGACGAGTCGGATCGAGTTTACCCGAGTTTCGTGATCAGTGGAGACCCGACGAGTTGGGTGGGTGACTGAGTGAGTTGAGTGAGACCTTGTGAGGAATCTGATTACGCGTGTGGACTCGCCGAGTCGTTTCCTGACTTGATGAGTCTGGTCAAAGTTGGACAGTTGACTTCCGTTGACTTTTAGGGTTTAGTCAACCATTGGACTATTGGGCCAGGGGAGGGGTAGAATGGTCTTTTACCCTTCTGGGAAGCATAGTACGAGACTTGTCTAGCCTTTGAGAGCCACTGCTGATTTAGAGTTATTTATTTATGTGATTAGGCGGCGGTTAGATCGGTATTTTGAGTTCGAGACTTTTCGAGAATTACCCGAGGTGAGTCTTCTCACTATACGTTACCTTGAGTGGTAGTTATGTGTGACCGGAGGGTCTTATGTGCTTACATTAAGTATTATGTTATATGTGATATGCTATGCATCATGTCTTTGTGATTTATGTTATGCGGAGTTTATAGACCAGACTGGAGGGTCCAATGATATAGACCGGACCGGAGGGTCCAACGATACAGACCGGACCGGAGGGTCCAACGATACGGAATTGGAGGGTTCCGCTGAGACACACCGACCGGAGGGTCATATTGTAGCCTTGAGTGGCGTATGTGTTGTATGTGGTATTTTGGGGAACTCACTAAGCTTCGTGCTTACCGTGTTATGTGTTTCAGGTTCTTCAGAATCGCTGGAAGGCGACAGCTCGATTGTACACACACAAGAGAAAAGAGTGATGAATACAAATCCTGGAATTTCATAATGTTCAGAAAACCTTGTTGATGATTTTTAAATAAAAAGTGTTTATATAGAATAATGTGCATTTTTATGAAATAAAAATGAATAAAATAAATTTAAAAATTTTCGGTGTTACATATAGTTCTCGGTCTAGGACCGAAAACACCATGTTTTGGTGTTCTTTGGACAGAAATCGCATGCGATTTCGATTAGGCTTAATGTTGTTTTCTTTGGGTTTTGGGCTTGGGCTTGGTTATTAGGCATAGGTATAAATAGTGTTATTTTACCCTTGTAAAGGGGGTGGGATGTTTTTGGGGGATGCCATAAGCTAAGAACGTGATTTAGAGAGTAAACAAGAGAGAACCAAGTGTAATCAAGAATCTTATGTACCCGACTATTCGATAATAGTGTGCATTGAAGATTAATCCTCTTGTTCTTATTATATATTTTGTTTTGTCAAATTCACTTGATTGGTATTCCACGCCATCAAGTGAATCCGATTGATACATCGTTGCATTTTGGGTTTTACAATTGGTATCAGAGGTTGGATCGGTATCAATCGAATTGACAAGATATTAAGAGTTTCTTGGATTTCCGGGTGTTTTTGAATTGTTTTGGACAATTTTTTAGCTGTTTGTTCTTCGTTTTCTTCATATTTTTGGAGTTTTGATCGAGTTTGGCATAAAAGATTTGAAAATCTCGTGTTTTTGGCAAGTTTTGGGTGTTTTAGGTCAAAATTTGCGAGATTTTGGTGGCAAACCTCAGTCTCGGTCAAGATTCCTTGGAAATCTCAGAGGCGGCTTCGCTTGCGGTAAGGCCACCAACAGTTTTCGGCGGCTACAAGGGTTCTTGGCGCACCTAATTTCGGTTCGCTTCTTAGTTTTTGGTCTCGATTCTCAGTCTCTTCGCATTTCGGTCTCAGATTTTGGCTCTGCTATTTTCGGTGCGAGACTTCTCAGTGTGGATGAGAAGCCTCGCAATTTCAATCTAAAAATTAGATTTTTGGTTTTGAAGCCTAGTTTTCAGCCTAAAGTTTTGACTTTTGATTTTTGACTTTCAGGCTTGACTTTTGACTTTCAAATTTGATCTTTATCTTTCAAGTTTGACTTTTGACTTTCAAATTTGACTTTTGACTTTCAAGTTTTGACGTTTGACTTTTAAGTTTGACTTTCAACTTTGACTTTCAAATTTGGCTTTCAAGATTGACATTCGAGGTTTCAAGTCAAAGGGCATTTTTCTTGGCTTCACAATCTGTTCTATTTTTGTTAAATTATTCTTTTTGGTGAATAATGAGTTCTTCAATCACCAAGGTTAATGAAGCTTCATGCTCTCAGTCCTGTGAAGCTAAAATTAAACATTATCGTGATCAACATGAATTATTAATTAGGGAAATTAAGGACCTTAAATATGAAGGCTATACTCTTAGAAAAGCCTAAAAACCTCCAAAAGAACAGCTAGAGGCCAAGACAAGAGACTTTGGACAACTTTAGGAAGACTATAGTAACAAATATGAGAACTATAACTATGTTAAGAGACAGCTTGTCAGCTTGACTGACAAGCTTGACACATTGAAGACTAGATTTGAAAATGCAACTTTTAACTCCAAAAAGTTTGATGTGTCAAGTAAGACGATTGAGACCATGATAGAAAAATAGTTAAAATGGCAAGACAAAAAGAAAGTAGGTCTAGGGTATCACCGTGTTCCTCCTCCTTTTAAGCGTAATTACACCTCTATCCCTATGACTAAAGAACAAATGGAAAGCGAAGCACACCTTTAGTATGGAAAACCTGATGTGGTTATGCCATATAATAACTCTAGGGTGAATGATTCTAATGCTTCTACTTCATGTGCAACTAAAGAACCAGTGCAAGTTGGGAGTGAGCAGATCAAAATCAATTCTGAGTCTGCTGAAAGTGTTTCAAAAGCTTGTAATGATGACAACCCCACTGTTGAAAAATCTCAGTCATAAAAATTTGTCAATCAGTCTAATAAATGTTCTTATGATTGTTCTTGTGGAAGTCCCTTGAAACAAAATTCCTTTGGATAAGGACCAAGTCACAATCTGATTTATATGAAGAGACAAACTTGATTTAACTGTGGGACTCCTGGTCACATTGCCAGAAATTGCCCACATCGTTTATATGTTCCTTACTACAAACAAGGTTGGCAGAACATGCCAAAAGGGAGATCTTACAAAAGAAACCCTTCGAGGTCACATTCAAACAATGGTGACTGGAATGCTAAGAAGGGAAAGAATCAAACTCCCAAGGAAAAGAAGGGAATGTCGGACAAGAAGCCAAATTCAAGAGATGGTTTAGTTAAACGAATATCAGTTAGTTCGAAGTCATCTCGGCGATCAGTTTCAAGTTCTAAAGCAAGTGCTGAGGCATCCATCCGATCCAACAAGAAATGGGTTAAACCCGACTACATATGGGTACCAAAGGTTCATAATCCCAAATCATCTAATGATTCTAACACTTCTTCATCTTCTGTGACTGATAAACAGGATATGTCATGGGAAAGAGTACCTTGTGTAGATGATAATGGTCAACCCAGCTTTAAAATGGATTGGGTTCCAAAGAACAGCTAATCCCGCACTCTGTACTGGGGAAACTATGAAGGAATATCACCAGACTTTGGTTTGTTGATAGTGGCTGTTCCAGGCACATGATAGGAGACATCTCTCATATGTACAAACATTCAGAATCTTCATTGGGAGTATGTGTCTTTGGCAGGAAAGGAAGAAAGAAGATGATCACAAATGGGGATTGTACTTAACGAATTGAATAATTTTTGAATCTGTTCCGGAATTGGAACACAATTAAGGATGAATGTGTTTTTGCATATGCGTGTTGTTCTCAGATCATCTGGATGCAACTTTAATTGCTAAATTACGGTTTAAGTTTTTCTTCTCGATACTTTTAAGTTTTTCCTAAAATGATTTGTTTTGAAGACAATTTTTTTTTTAAATTTGCGCATTTATTTTATTTTTTTTCTTCCCTATGCATAAATTAAGGGGGAGAAATCAAAATACAAAAAAAAAGTTATAAAATCAAAAATACAAAAATATTTTTTCTTTCATAAGTGTTTTTGGGAAGTGATATGAAGTTTAGTGGTAAAGGGCAATATGAAATTTGTGTAATGGACTGAAACTAAACTCTTTAGAATCTGTGTTCAATGTGCTGATAGGAACGAAGAATTTCAAATTAAAGGACCAGGCATTGCTGAAAATGAAAGGATTAGACAATGTTAACTCATCTGGACTTAGATAGTTTCATTTGGACTGACCATACGATGCTTGGATAGATTGAGCAGTGAGATAAACACGTGAGCCTACAAGATACATTAAAGTTACTTATCATCTAGAACTGTGGCTCAACACTTCTTCGACGTACGAACTTATGTCCTTAATTCTGGTGCTGATAGGGTGACTGGGGGTTTCCTGATAAAGTAGGTCGATGTGAAATTGTTTTTCTTTCTTATCCTCCCTGTTAGTCATATGTTGCCCCCTTTGCGTGATCGGAAGATCCAACCTGGGACGCAACATATGCACCTCTATTTCTATACATCTTTATTTATGTTTCTCTTTATCTATCTATGTCAGTCATATGATGTCCCCTCTGCGTGATCAGAAGATCCGACCTGGGACACAACATATGCATTTTTCTATCTCTCTATCCCTCTATCTATGTTAGTCACATGTTGTCCCTCTACGCGATTGGAAGACATCCGACCTGGGAAACAACATATGCATCTCTATATCTATTTTCTCTCTCAAATAACTGAGCACTCACCTAAAGTAAAGATCTCTTTGGAATTCCTTGATTGCTAGGGTATGTCGTGAACTGGGGAACATGTTTTGGTGAGCTTAAAAATTGAATTAACTAAAGGTTGTCTGTAGATCTCGCTGCTAAATTTAAGTGGACAACAATATCTTTGGTCGTCGTTAGCAAAATGGTCTATTTAGGAATATTATTTAGGAATATAATTACAATGACTTGTCATTTATAATATGTCCAACTTACAAATATCCTTTGTGTTTAAGTGATCCACAATATTGGTGATTGATCATAGCTAAACATGCAGGTGTGTGCTGATAAACGATATTAAATTGCTTGACAACTTTGATCCCAAAAGTTTCTGTTTTGTACATTTTGTATCTTATTTTTGTTTTTGTTAAATATGTTCATATTTTTCCAAAAATATGTTTTATTTCTGTTTTATTTCCTTTTCGGAAAAATAAAAAATCCAATAATATTTTATTTTCTACTTTTGAGTGTATTTTTAATTTTATTTTTATTTCTTAGATATTTCTATTGTGCGTTGAGTTTATTTTACTTTTATTTTTATCTCAAAGTTTTGTTTGTCTTAAAAAGCGAATTCAAAAAGAAGAAGAGACTCATGGAAATTGTATAAGAATTTTCTGAGCAAGGAGAAGAAACTTGGAAAGGAGTTGATGGTTATTACACTTCACTCTATTTTCACAAAGAATTGATGGATTGAAACAATACAAATTGTTAGTTAGGCATTATCTTTCAAAGAACTGTCTTATTTCAGGAATTAAAAGTCTGAAACTGTACAAATGTCATGGCACGAGGGCGATCCACCTCGCAAGGCACGATTATCGTTGAACGTCTCTCCAAGGGCCAAGTTAACTTGTTTAACTTGAAAAACTATATTGAGATCTTTGATCTAGGATATACAAGGGCTAACATCAAAACAGGCCATGAGTAGTTCTCCGATATGGAACAAATTTCAGTGCGTTCCTATGTGTTCATACAGATACTGCGAGAAGTCTCATTCTGAGCCAAGGATGGGTTCTTGAACAACTGTGGTGAGAAGGGTATTTATGATTCTATGATCCATAGGGATTTTTAGTCATGGTTACTTTTCAAGGCACAACAGTGATCATTAAAGAATTCTCATTCGATGGAACAAGAAGAAAATTATTTTTCAACTTTCAATCTTTCAACCCCAGAAGCAAGGTAAAGCTATACTTGAAGTTATGTGACGGAATTCATTAAAGCCTCCTCAATCAATTTGCTGCTATTTATGAACCTGATGAAGTAATCCTGAAGAATCGATCTCTATATTATTTTCTCTGAAGTTTTTCAAAGCTGCAAGTGATGATTTTCAAGAATCTTTACAAGAAGCCTCTACACCCAATGTGCATTCAAAGTCAAATTCTTAGAGGGAACTCCAACTACTAAAGATGAAGTTATTCATGCATAAATTCATATGTTCATCTTGAAGTTGTGAAGAAATCGAAGATAAAAGCTGAAGCCAAACACAAAGTGGAGATTAAAAAGAAAAGAAAGTTACAAACCCAAAAGGAAATTGGTAGGACATAAGAAAAGAAAGCTATAAACAAAGAGGTAGATTGTTAGGTTATAAATTGTGGTTTATAGTTTGTTTTTCATAAGTTATTATAGTTCTCGGTAGAGGACCAAAAACACCATGTTTTGGTGTTGTTTGGACCGAAATCGCATGTGATTTGGGTTAGGCTTAATGTTGTTTTATTTGGGTTTTGGGCTTGGGCTTGGTTATTAGGTCTAGGTATAAATAATGTTATTTTACCCTTGTAAAGGGGGTGGGACGTTTTTGGGGGCTTCCATAAGCTAAGAACGTGATTTGGAGAGTAAACAAGAGAGAACCAAGTGTAATCAAGAATCTTATGTACCCAAGTATTCAATAATAGTGTGCATTGACGATTATTACTCTTGTTTTTATTCTATATTTCGTCTTGTCTAATTCACATGATTGAGATTCTGCACCATCAAGTGAATCGACTAATACATCATAGCATTTTGGGTTTTACATACGCCACCAAAATAAAGCATCACAAGGTTTGAATCCTTCCTTAAATTGGCAACGATAAGCCTTTGATTAACCATCACATTTTATGTTTATATCGATAATTGATCATCTAATCAGTTTAATCCCATCAATTTAGTTCTTTGTTTTGCAAATTCCACACAAAAAATCTTTGGATTAGGATTTTATCAATTCTTGAAGAACATTGGGTTACATGAACGTATTGTCATTAACTTTCACTTTTGTTCATATATTCTGACAGTATTGAATAGATTTGTTTCCATGAATTATAGGAAGGTTTTATGCACCATCTGCTTAGGGTGAGGATAATCTCTACCATCGGTTTGTTGTTATGGAAGAACCACTGAGAACTAGAGCCAATTCTAGGTATCTGTTAGGTGCATTTTGTGCACCTTTTTTGCACACGTTTTAGTCCCTTTTTGTGCATCTATTTAGCATAATTGTTCTTCCTTTTTCTTGCATTTCATCATATTCATTTTAGTCTCTAGAGCAACCTTATTTTCACACTTTCATGTCTTTTTCAAGTAAATCAGAGGTTGGGACGCGCTTTGGGAGGTGCCGGGAAGCATTCGTGAAGATTTCGGGATGATCGGGCGAAGAGTGGAAAAGTTGAAAAAATGAAGTTTGGAATTGGAGTCAGAGGAGTACACGAGGCGTGTTGGATTTACACTGTGAAAGGAGCACGGGCCGTGTTGACCAGAAAAGGGGGCTATTGACTATACTGAACACGACCCGCGTTGATTTGTTCTATTTTGACACGGGCTGTGTTCGACCCAAAAACTGCCTTTTAGCAGTTTTTCTTATTTTTGATATCACGAGATTTGGGTCAATTGGAGAGGGAAACACATCATATCAGAGCACTATTGGTGAGGGGATTTCGAAGGCTTTTGCAAGGATATGATCATTTATCATTTGGAACCATTATTTCTCTTATTTGTAAGTTGTAATTGCACATTATTTCCATCTTTTAACTTCTGATATTGTTCTGGCGATGTGTGGCTAGAACCCTAGTTTCTCCAACTTCATGTTTTGACTTCTTGGTTGTGATTTCAATCATCTGAATTGATGTTTGCTTTTAATTTCTATCTAGTGAAATTGATTTTGCATCAATTTAATGTTTGATTCTAATTGTGATTCTTATTGGCCATTTGAGTTAGGGTTAGGTCATTCAAGTTATTCATTTTGCAAATCTGTAATTGTTTTGTGAATTGAATTAAGTAACAAGCATTAAATTGATTCCCATTGAATGAATTTAGCGTAAATCTTTTCACACACTTTTACACTCCCGAGCTTGTGAGGAGTATTGGGTGTTGTCTGGAACATTCCCATAAAGCTTAATGCAATCTTTTAATCTAATTCTAAGAGCTTGTTTAGATTAGGTTAGTAAGGTTAGGGTTGATCAAAGAGCTAGTTTTGGTTAATTAATGTGATCAATGGGAAGTGTTAGAGCTTGTTAACACTTTCAAGTACCAACTTAGACAGAATTGGGCAAATATCATGTTATCTTGGAATCGCATTACTAAGTTGTCATACATAGAGTTGGAATCCTTACGATTTCTGAGTTTAATTCACCCATTTAGCTAATTACTTGTGTTTTTAATTTTTTTTTTAATCATTGCATTCTAAAGCCCCCATCTTTACTCTTGGTGACCATAGTACCTTACGCAAAGAGGTATAGACTAATTATCCCGTGTCTCTATGGATCGACCCAACTTGCCTTGTACTACCTTTTAGTGCAATATAGTGGGATTATCTTGGAGTATATCGTACCCCTTTATTTTTTGGGTTTGACACGCCTAACAAATTGGTATCGTTGTCGGGGATACGGTGTTGCTAATTGTTTATGCCAAGATTTTTGTGAGCAGGTACATCTCTATAAAAAACAAAAAAAAATGTCTCTCAGAAATGAATACTCCTTACATTGAAGACCAACTTTCTGAGCTAGATAAGTTAGTTATGATGTTTGGAAATGACCAGAGTGCACAACCCACACCTATTCCTTACAATTTTTGCAGTCAAAATGGACATCATATCGATATGTGTCCATATTTACAAGGAGAATAGGAAGAAGTGCAAGAAACGGGAAGCTACTACTGGCCAAACCAATGGAGTTATGAGCAACCTCAACATGATCAATGGTGGGACAACAACCAGGTTTGGGGAAACAACCAATACCAAGCTTGGGGATATGACCAATACCAACCAACTCTACAATTCCAATAACCATATCCTCTACCTCCTCAACAAACTGAAATGTTGAGCATGTCCTTGGAAGACATTGTGAAAAACATTACCACTACTACCCAAATCTTTCAGGAAACAACCAAAGCTAGCCTAAAAATCTTAGAGAAACAAATTGCACAACTTATTCAATCTATGATCATATTGGAAAGTCAAGTCAAACTACCATCGTAGACTGAAGTGGAACCAAGGCATACCATTTCTGCCATCACCTTGAACGATGAGGAAACCTTTGATGGCCAAAGACTGCAATTAGAAGACGGGGAATAGGAGGAAGAAGTAGAAGTGGAGAAGGTTGTTAAGGAAGAAGTATAAATTAAGAATATTGACATGGAAGTTGTAGAGGAGGTGTTGGAGGTTGCTAACCGGGAGGCAACCCCATGGTATTTCTGTCTTTTCCTTCAAAACATTTTCTTTTCTTTGAAGTTTTTAGTTTTTTAATGTTCCAAATGTGTCACAACGTTTTTTTAAACCTTCAAAATGAATCTCGGGGTGAAAATCATTTTTCCGGACGATTTGGGATTTCGGGGGCTCAAAAATTTGGCAATTGCATGCAGAGGCGAACACAGGTCGTGCTCATTTTGGCCTGAAATCAACACGGGTCGTGTTAAAAGTCCAATGCTATTTTTAGATTTTTTTTACTGAACATGGGTCGTGTCAGTTTAGTGCAAATCAACCAGGTCGTGTTCACGCAGCAAAAAAAAGATTGAGTTTAGTGTTAAGTACGATTTTTATCACCCTATTCCCCACAAATCACCGCAAAACAATTTCTTTCTTCTAAGAACCCCTAGGTCCAAAACTTTCACAATTTGTTTTGTGCCTTTGGGCTTGATACTTCATGTAGGCAAGCTTGGGAAGGTTGAAGATGAGGTTCTCACCACCAACTGCAAGACTCAAAGAACGATTCGGTAAATTCTTTCCATATCTTTAATCGTCCATATTTTTCTTAAAAATTCAATTTGTGTGCACTTGTGACTGTTTTGGACTCTTACCCAACCGGGTACCACCCACTGCCTCCTCCTGATTAGTAGGTTGTTCCGCCCTCTCCAAGCATTGGGGACGATGCTTATCTTTAAGCTTGGGGAGGGGTAGAGTTGTATATTAGGTTCATCCATGCATTTTCATGTTCAAATTATTAATGCATAAATTAAAAAAAAAATCAAAAAGATTTTAACCCTCTTATTTTCATTTTTTTCTCTTGCACCCTGCATTTTAAAATTTGTAAAACCCAAAAATATTTTTTTCCTCTTTGTTCTAGTTTTAAAGTTTTTGCATCCCATTTTCATGCATTTATAAAAAAAAAAAAATAAAAATAAAATAGTAAAATAAATAAATAAATAAATTTAATACGAGATGAAGACAATCTTTACATACGATAGCCCCATTAAGTGGGAAAACGAGAAATCAAATGAAAAAAATCCGAAGCGACCAGATTGTCACTTGAAGTGTAGAATCAATTGTCATAACTAGGGGACCCAAACACCATAATTTGAGACCCTGACTTTAGATAATAAAAAAATGGCATATTGAAATGTTTTTGTGGGCGGTAATAACAGATTTAGGATGATTTGCTTCTGAATGTTTAAAAAAAATCTTTAGCGACAACTCTAGACCCACAAAACACGGACCTACTTGTTGACAAATGTTACCCTCGCGGTAACAGAGAGCTTAAATATCAGATCCACACAGTCAAGAAATAAGAATGGGTACAACTTTCATATTCAGTACCCTAATCAGAATTTCAAGTACTCAAACGAAGAAATTTTCAGAAATTCAAAGGTTGATTAAAAAACTCAAGCTCAAAACGTAGATACAAATCCAACTTCAATCAAAAATCAAAACCCATCTCAAAGACAAATCTGGCGAATGAAGAACTGTGTGATATGATATGCGTGGCTCTCAAAAAAGTGAAAACATAGGAGCTGGGCCCCTTCCGGTGGGCTCACTGTTTTAGCGAAAGCAGATTCGCCGCGACAGGTTCTTAAGGATGCGTCGATTCTGATTCTTGACCATCCAATCTTAAGGACATGAGATCCAAACTGTGTTATTTTCGCTCGCAAAAGCTAATCAAGGTATGAAGTTTAAATAAAACTATGGTTGGATTATTGGATTACATTGTTTCGTGGTCTTCCTCACTTTGGGAGTCTGTGATATGTGGAAGGTAACAGGATGATCGCCTAGGTATTAATTATTGGAGCCCCATTGATGTAAAGTTTGATTGTATATGTTCATATTTATAAAAAATAAATAAACAGATTACTTGTGTTCATAAATTTTTCTTTGGTTCATTTTGTTCCTTAAGTATCTGTAACGTCCCAAAATTCAATTCCAAAAATTTCATTTTAATTAATTAACTCATAAAACATTCACTAGAAAATATTGTATAAACACGTCATCTCATAAAATCAAGTATCATTTTGAAAACCAACAACATAAACAAATATCATATAAGAGTTCAACCCCAGAAAACACCGTGCAGAAAATCAGATGTGTGTGTGATGCCATGCTACGCCGCCGGCTCTTTCCCCTTAGATGAAGAGGTACCTGAAACCAAAAACTGAAACCGTAAGCCCAAAGATTAGTGATTTCCCCCATCATACCATATACCATATAATACCATCGGTATCTTTCAACCTGTAATCATCATCGATATCTTTCAACCGATAATCGCCATCGGTATCTTTCAACCGGTAATCATCATCGGTATCTTTCAACCAGTAACTGGGGGCTATTCCACCCCTTACCACTAGCATACAATAACAAGATATAAGCATACAGTCAGGCATATCCAGGTACTGATCTACCCCTTGGTCCTAAGGACCACTATCCCTATCATGCACATAACATATCATACAGGTATAACTCATAACCAAGCACATACCAGACCAAGATAATTATCATAAACACAATCATCTTCTAAATAATCATCATTGGTGGGCCGGCATTATTGCCTTAGACCCACCCCTACAGGAAGGTAACTCACCTCATACAGGTAGCTGTTGATAATCAGTGCGGGAAACCTCCGTCCGCTGCTGCTCCGGAAATCCTCCGGCTATAAACCCTACAAAAACTCGGTTAGAAACTGATTTATATAATCTTAGGGTAAAATGACCAATTTACCCCCAACCAAGTCAATTCAAAGTCAAATTCAAAGTCAAAGTCAACTTCCAATTGACCCGACTTGCCGAGTTGGGACAACAACTCGCCGAGTCCCTCACTCTCTACTCGTTCTCATCCGCGACCCTACTCGTCGAGTTGGGTCGTCAACTCGACGATTTTTTCTCTCATCCGAACGCCCCATGCAAACTCATCCGACTTGCCGAGTTGATGAACAACTGTAATGACCCCATTTCTGGTATGTTATTTAATGTTTATTTTTCTAAGTATTCAAGAGGGACTCGATCAGTCTGTTGCTCGAATCGTCGAGTAGAGACGGGATTTCCAGCACGTGAAAGTGGGTGACTCAACGAGTCCATATCCTGGACTCGGCGAGTCCGCCAGTCTAGAAGAAACCCTAGATCCACGGGTTTTGCACCATATATAATCCCCCTTATGCACCCAATCTGGACTCCCTCACCCTCAGAACGTTTCATAGCAATACCTTAACCTATCTTGAGTGTTTTTGGGCATTTTTGTGTAAAGAGTGAAGATTGGAAGAGAGGAGTAGGGCTAGATCCAAAGGAGAAGAAGGGGAACAAGCTCTTGCATCCATTTCAGAGTCATTTGAGGTATTAATCGGACTCTTTCTGTTCTTTGGTTGTTTCTCTTTAAGAATATCATTTAGGTTACCTTTTTACCCATTTATGAGCTTAATCTAGTAAGGGAGCTTGTGTAAGTGATATAGCTTTCAGATCTAATCATATTTCTATCCCAAAACCCAGATCTAATACCTTTATTGAGCCTTGTTGCATACAAACCCTAGATCTAACCTTATTCATGCATTTTAAGCCTATAAACCTCTTTAGGAGTATATGTGCACGTAAAAATGGAACCTTTATGTGCAAACCAGGCCTTAGGAGCCCATATCTATTAGTTGGATGCGTTGGTTTTGAGCAGAATCGTCTAAATAGTAATTGCATGCATGCGACTCGGCGAGTCATTCTTTGGACTCGGCGAGTCGAGTCACGAGTCCAATATAGTCTTCATACCTCTAGATCAGACTCGACGAGTTGTTCATACAACTCGAAGAGTCGGATGCAAATTGACTAAGTGATAGCATTGAAGGAGAACTCGTCGAGTCTATGCCAAACTCGACGAGTAGTAGCGATCAGAAGCAAAGAAGTGAGGGTGAGGACTCGACGAGTTGGTGACCCAACTCGACGAGTCAGGTCAACTGTATGTTGACTATGACCAATAGGGTTGACTTTGAACAGTGGTAAAGTAATCATCTTACCCTCAGTATAGTTATCAGTATTTGATTCAGTGTGTTATGGAAATTGTAGCCGGGGAGATACCGGAGCAGCAACAGACAGTTTCCAGAGCCGTTTATTTACCAGCCAGTTTACGAGGTGAGTTTTCTTCCAGTAGGAACGGGTCTAAGGCAACAATGCCGGCCTGTTTAGCTAGTAGTAGTTTCCGGACTTCGGTCCGATGCAGTTTTTAGTATGTTTGATGCCTTCGTGGCTCAGACAGCATTTATGTGATATGTGTTCTCGGCTACGACCCGATGCAGTATGCAGTTTATGTGTTCAAGCTAGTTGATATATTTATGCCATGTTATGTTATGCTCAGTCAATTTCCGGACTTTGGTCCGATGCAGTTAGTTCCGGACGTCGGTCCGAGGTAGAGGACAAGGTCCCAGTCAGTTCCGGACTTCGGTCCGATGCAGTTTCCAGATTTCTGTCCGATGCAGAGGTCAAGTCCCTGGTTAGTTCCAGACTTCGGTCCGATGCAGTTTACGGACATCAGTCCGATGCAGTGGGCAAGGCCCGGTATGTGTTTATATGTGGTTGTATGGTATGTGGTAGTTTGGGGAGCTCACTAAGCTTTGTGCTTACAATTTCAGTTTTGGTTTCAGGTACTTCTGCAAGTAAAGGGAAGAGCTCGGGATGATGACATCACACACACCACAGCTTCAGCTTTATTCCTAGGAGTTTTGTTCAGATACTTAGATATGATTTGATATAGTTCTTGATATGACATTTTTATTATGGCTTTTGAGATACCCGACGTATGGTTTTATTGTATGACATTCAGTGTTATGACTTTTATTATTATTTAAAAACAAAATTTTTGGGTCGTATTTTTGGGATGTTTCAACAACTCGTCGAGTTGGCCTTCATCTGTTGAACCAGATCTGTCCTCAACTCGCCGAGTTCTAAGGAGATTGCCTTGGACTCGCCGAGTCTGTTCATGCACTCGCCGAGTACCATGAATTTCAAGAACAATTTGCTTAGTCCAGAACGTTGGGTCACTCCCCGAGACTCCCTAAAACCTTTCCACACTCAACTGGTCCTTTTGATCCTCGCTGATATGGGACAGAACCCTTGGACTCGCCGAGTCCAAGAATGGACTCGTCGAGTTGGTCACATCCCCTCCTTAAACTTCGATTTCTGATGTACAACACTTGCCCAAAAGATATATCCAAGCCCCTAAACTCGATCTAGCACGTAAAGTTACAAACTTTACGTGCGTGCATGGGACTTTGAGCTTAAAAGGCTCTAAAATGGTCCTTTTTTGCATGGGGCCTTCCTTGTGTGCAAAAGCAACCCAAATCTGTCTTGTGAGTCCAATAATGATATGATCCAGAAGCTCAAACCCCCAACCAGGTTTGCAAACATGGTTGGTCACCAAAAATGGCTTATAAAAGCCCTAAATCACCTCAAAGAGGGATCTAACAAATGAATGAGCAAGGTTCAAACTTTATACCTTCTGTAGACTGCAAATGAAGAACCAAACTCGAATCCTTCAGTCTCCTCTTTATCCTTCTATACTCTTCCTTCTTCTTGAGGCCAAAACTCACAAGAATCACTCAAAAGCCTTAGATTTTCTCAAGAACGGATAGGGTTTGCTATGAGAAGTTTTTGGGAGCATAAAGGGGGAATGGAGGCTGCATAAGGCTACTTAAATAGGGCGCAAACCCCTGGATTAGGGTTTTAGTCCAAACAACAGCTACTCGCCGAGTCCGGGACCCGACTCGGCGAGTTCATGACTTAAACTCCGCGCCTCATCCCGCTTCTACTCGGCGAGTTGGTCCTTCAACTCGCCGAGTCCAAGACCAAAAATGCAAAATAAATAAAGATTTAATAACATAATACGTACCAAGAACCAGGTGCTATAGTATCTTTTGTACATATGTTTCTTTTTCATGGTTTTCATTGCATGTATTCATTCTTAGCTCTTAGGATCTTTCTGTCCCCATTTGTTCTATGTTTCTTTTTGCTATCTAGAAATCCTCTTGTTTGTTCGGTTCTTGTTCTTTTTTGAGGACAAGAAAGGTCTAAGCTTGGGGAGATTTGTTAGGTGCAATTTGTGCACCTTTTTTGCACACCTTTTAGTCCCTTTTTTTGCATCTATTTAGCATAATTGTTCTTCCTTTTTATTGCATTTCATCATATTCATTTTAGTCTCTAGATCAACCTTATTTGCACACTTTCATGTCTTTTTAAAGTAACCGGATGTTGGAACACGCTTTGGGAGGTGCCGGGAAGCATTCGTGAAGATTTCGGGATGATCGGGCGAAGAGCGGAAAAGTTGAAAAAATGAAGTTTGGAATTGGAGTAAGAGGGGTACACGGGCCGTGTTGGAAAAGAAAAGGGGGGTATTGACTATATTGAACACGACCCGCGTTGGTTTGTTCTATTTTGACACGGGCTATGTTCGACCCAAAAACTGCCTTTTAGCAGTTTTTCTTATTTTTGATATCACGAGATTTGGGTCAATTGGAGAGGGAAACACATCATATCAGAGCACTATTGGTGAGGGGATTTCGAAGGCTTTTGCAAGGATATGATCATTTATCATTTGGAACCATTATTTCTCTTATTTGTAAGTTGTAATTGCACATTATTTCCATCTTTTAACTTGTGATATTGTTCTAGCGATGTGTGGCTAGAACCCTAGTTTCTCCAACTTCATGTTTTGACTTCTTGGTTGTGATTTCAATCATCTGACTTGATGTTTGCTTTTAATTTCTATCTAATGAAATTGATTTTGCATCAATTGAATGTTTGATTCTAATTGTGATTCTTATTGGCCATTTGAGTTAGGGTTAGGTCATTCAAGTTATTCATTTTGCAAATCTGTAATTGTTTTGTGAATTGAATTAAGTAACAAGCATTAAATTGATTCCCATTGAATGAATTTAGCGTAAATCTTTTCACACACTTTTACACTCCCAAGCTTGTGAGGAGTAATTGGTGTTGTTGGGAACATTCACATAAAGCCTAATGCAATCTTTTAATCTAATTCTAAGAGCTTGTTTAGATTAGGTTAATAAGGTTAGGGTTGATCAAAGAGATAGTTTTGGTTAATTAATGTGGTGAATGGGAAGTGTTAGAGCTTGTTAACACTTTCAAGTACCAACTTAGATAGAATTGGGCAAATATCATGTTATCTTGGAATCACATTGCTAAGTTGTCATACATAGAGTTGGAGTCCTTACGATTTCTGAGTTTCATTCACCCATTTAGCTGATTACTTGTGTTTTTAAATGTTTGTTTTAATCATTGCATTCTAAATTTCCCCTCTTTACTGTTGGTGACCATAGTACCTTATGCAAAGAGGTATAGACTAATTATCCCGTGTCTTTGTGGATCGACCATACTTGCCTTGTACTACATTTTAGTGCAATATAGTGCGATTCTTTTGGAGTATATCATACCCCTTTATTTGTTGGGTTTGACACGCCTAACAGTATTGTGTCTCTTTTTCAAAGTCTACACTTACTGGTCAGTCTTCTTGCCTTCTCTATTTCTTCCTTGATAATCTCTATAGTGTTTTTATTTTTCTAATGTCACAACTCATGGAAGCCTCACAAATATATAGTTATTTTAAAAAGTAAATTCTTGATGATGAGGTGAAATATTATTTATAGGTACATACAATGGAGTCTATAAGACAGAGGTCATTGTTTCCCAGCCTCATGAAATGGTAATTTGAGAGACATAAAGTAATGAGAATTATAGGTACGGATAGTGCATTGATATTATTAATAAAGGATGTATGATTTGTAATTTTCATTTTAATTTTAGTATTCAAGCATTTCAACCGTGTGTTTGATATTAATTTTTTATTTTTTGTTATCACCGGTTTCCCTTATGATCATAAGTAGACATGTTCAAGGGCATCTAAGTCATTAAGGTAAAAGTCATTTAGTGAAATGTTGCAATTATGATGTGACAGAGAAATAATTGAAATGGTGTTTGATCATTTACCTGAAAGATAAGAATTTCTATCAGGGAAAAATGTGGCGATCATTAGGGTAATATGGTCATTTAGCTAAAGGTCAACAATATCTATTAGTGTCAAATACTGCAATTATTCATAAGATTTTCTTTGATTCAAAGGGTACTCTGGTCATTTAGCTAAAATATGCATACCCTTCAACTTGATTTTGTATTTGCCTATCAGACTTATTTTTTACTTTCTATACATATCATTGGTCTATCGTTAATACCACAAAACAAAAGAGATATGAATTGGTATGGAGAGATTAAGAATCACATTTGCTCCGGTAATTACCACTTGATAATCTAATTAATTTACGTTGTAAAATTATAAAAAAAAATTGTCTGACATTTTAATTCTGGTAATGTATGGGTATACAGATGGGCATCTAGCATTGTTGCATGTTAGCAATAATTCATTGATTGCAAATGATTATTATGTGGGGTAAGGTGCTACACGTTGATCTTAAATGTTTTATTAGATATTCAGATTTAATCCAATTAAAGAAATTGTATACAAGAACCATAGTCTATGTTAATTGAGTTCAGTATACTGTATACTCAGATAAAACCTCAAGTTATTTTAAATTCAAATAATGTCCTATTTCTTTATTGATTTATCCACTATTAAACCATTTGACTTGTTTTTACCGATTAAAAAACCATTATTTCTGGTTTTGAAAAAGGACAAAATACAGAAAAAAACCACAAATCTATATCGGTTGATACAAAAATGATTTAAGTAGGCTTTTCATTTTCACAAACTCTGCTAATGAAATAAATTAGACCTGTTTCATGAAAAGGCTGTGTTGGATTTAGAGTTGTCAACTGATGGCACACTTCTTATATGCTTATTTGATTAACTTTGTGTTTTTTCTTCAGGATGTTTTTACTAGATTCTAGCTGCTCATTTCCATTATGTTCATAGACATGTATTTTTATATCATTATGATTTCAACCTTCTATAAACATGGGCTCCTTGAGGATGCAAAGTAATTGACATTATAGGGCATTTTAGTCAGCAAATATCATTGCTTAGTAAGGCCGTCTAGAAGTCAAATATAGCAACGATTGGAAAATCATTTCCAAACATACATACGATTATTTATGCATGAAAAATATATATAGTAAAAGTTACCAGTGATATTTGTAAATCCTAAACCACAACCCTTTATTATAGATAATCTTTTTGTTATGTATTTTACTGGTCAATCACATAAAGCTCCTATTCTTTGTGTTCATGTATCCAATTTTTTTTTGGTTTTGTGCGAATTTATTTCTTCGCGCATTCTTTTTAATTTATGAGCTTTTGTGTTTTGTATTTACAACTCTTTCTATGTTGTAGTGTTGTCCGGAGAAGCTTTTTGTGTTTACGAGTTTAGCAAAGGACGGTTGTGTAAATATTTGGGATTATTGATAGGATTATGCTATTAGGTATTACCTGTTATTTATTTCTGCTTTATTGACCACTTCCACGCCTATGTGAAGCAACCCTGTTATTTATTTCAACTTTATGGTCCATTTTGCCATCCATCATCTTTCTTACAGGTAATGGAACAGATGATATATTGGTGTAGGTAGTTCTACATTAATTAATTAAAATTGCTACAACTTGCAATTTAATGTACAAGAGTCCTAAATTTTTACATATTTTCCTTCCTTATCCATTAATCCAATTTCAAGTTATAGCAACTTACTCCCATTTTTTATTAAAGCATTCTACTTTAATTAATTAAAATTGAAACATTTCACTATAAATTGGTTTCTTATTAAAACATTCTATTATGGAAAATCTACCACATATAGCATTGTACTTCAAAAATATACTAGAAAATGTGACCAAAAAGGGATGCAGACTTCAAAAAAAGGGAGTCAAACTCTGACTCGAAAAAAGTCCTATGGACAAATATGGTATTTTTTTTCTATTTAAAGATTCATGATTGTCAATGACTATGAAAGAAAATGTGTTTTTTTTTACCTTTGCTTTTGTCATTTTTTATTTAATTTGATGTTAATTGTCATTGATGTGTCTTCCTACTTGAGTTCTATCTGCTACAAGTTTACAACCAATTTGCTTCTATTATTTTTGTTATTAAAGCATTGTTCTTTGAAACTCTATACCTACTCATGAGTTGTTGCACCAGATCTTTAAGGAAATCATAGAACATTTATCTACATCAAAATGTGTGCTTGCGAATCCATTTTGTAAGTTAAGTATGCAGGTAATTAAGTTACTTTCAAAATATCATGATCCATCATTAATACGATGTCCATGTTTTGATATGGAGTTTGTGTGTATGCATGTAGGCCTAGATGATATGCCGGTACACATTCACTCATCAAAGTTTGGTTGTACTCTCACGTACGGATGAATATTATAACAATGAAGACAGATATGAGGAAAGTATATTGCTTTTAACACTTTTTTTAGAAAGAGAATATTGCTTTTAACACTTGATTTGCTACCACATGAATTTAATATGTTTTTGACCACAAACCAATATAATTCTAAATCCAACAATGAAACTTCTACCCAATGACATGATGGTAATTAAAAGCAAAAAGAATTAATATTTTTTTAATGTAAACTAGAAGGATGCCCATGCTTCAAATGGAGAATCATAACTGATTTCCTAAATCTAATAATTAGGGTTAAGTTATATAGTAGCAATATAAATGCTAGTTACAAATGATCATAGTCATATATATATATATATATATATATATATATATATATATATATATATATATATATAGGGCTAGGTTAATTTGTTTCTTACATTTATTGTGTGCAAGAATGCACCAATAGGAATTTAGTAATATTAAATATTTATTTAATTAAATAAAGATAGATATTAAATGATTTATATAATTGTATGTATATTAAATGATATCCATAATTATAATTTTATTTTTATGGAAACTAATTAAATTCGTCATTAATGTCAGCAATAACATTCTTTCAGAATGAATTCGTATCTAGGTTTTTATGTTAACAATAACGTTTTTTTTCAGGACTCACTCACTTAAAATACAATAAAATTGTATGGAATATGAAGAATTAGAGTGTATTCTAGTAGAATATACTCTCGTTCTACTAGAATATGTTCTTATTCTTCTAGATACGAATTCTTTCTGAAAGAATATTATTGTTGATATTAATGACGAATTTAATTAGTTTCCATAAAAAAGAATTATAAGTATGAATATCATTTAATATACATTTAATGTTACTAAATTCTTATTGGTGCACTCTAGCACATAATAGATGTGAGAAACATTTGAACCTACCTATCTCTCTCTCTCTCTCTCTCTCTCTCTCTCTATATATATATATATATATATATATATATATATATATATATATATATATATATATATATATAAACCTTTTAAATTTAAGTGCTTTATTAATTCAAATTAAACATGTGAGGACATAATATTAATAATTAATATAAATTTAATATTCAAAATTATAATCCTTATTATAAACAATAATTAAATTAAAAAAGGTATATCCATAATTTGAAAATCTTCAAGTTTTGTTTCTTGCAAGACGAGTTGGGAAACTTGTCAATCAAGTTAGGTTTCTAAACCCTTATTTTTGAAAATTAGGTTTAAGGTTATCAAATTCGTACTTAGGACACAAGTAATCAAAAACATATTAAAAATGAAAAAGAAAAAAAAATGTTTTAAAACTCTAATTTCAAAAATCTAGTTGTGCAAATAATCATGAACTAAGGCTTTGATACCACTTATATGTTTTCTACATACTAACACATGATTATATGCAACGGAAACATACAACATTTCCTATGTGTTCATGAAACCTATAAAGATCTAAGTTTCATACTATTATTCACACCCAAGAACACCAAGAGCAAAATAAAAGAAACACTAGGAGAAGGGAGGTTAAATCGAAAATTCTATGAACGCTAGAAGGGTTAAGTATTTCATTCACCTTAGTGAGAGGAATGGAGGATTCGTATTTTCTAAGCAAGGAATGAGCATCTAAGGTTTGACCCACAATTATCTATTTATAGGTTTTAGTTTCTTAGTCCCAAGGCAACTCCAAAACCCTGATATGCCTTATCTGAAAATCATCCAATTCAATCCTTATGGGTTCTGGAATGTTACAATAAATTAAAAATTTTAATTAATCAACATTCAACCCCTGGTTTTTAATTAATTTATCATAACATGACAAATTAATAAACTAATTTCTCCTAAATTCTTTTTTTCTTTTAATTGCTAAAATGGGTCTTAAGGGCAACCCAAAATGACCCTACTATTATTAGAAATATTACATTTAGTGTCTCCAATAAGAAGAAGAAGAAGAAGAGTCAACATAAGGAGAAGGGTGAAAAGGCAGCTGACATAAGTGTTGTCACTTATAGACGCTGTTGTAAACCAAGACACAAGCATGCATATTATAAGAGTCTTGATCTGGTATGTTATAATTTATGGGTTTATATGTTACAAAAATTTATTTTTGGCGGAAAAACATAAACCCTAAGTTCACATGCATCCTAAAGGATGTATGTTCTCACTATGATTTGCAAACAATTATTGAATATCAAGAACCCTAGGAGTATGTTACTATTTTCGAAATTATCAAAGGGTTATAGAAATTACATACCTTTTATTTATGATAGTAAATAATAATGATTCCTTCTTAATCTAGCTTTAGAAAGCAAGCACCAGAAATCTCGCACCTCTAATGGTTCGCAACCAAACCCTAGCAAGTTGGAGAATAAAGAGGAGAGAGGAGAGAGGAGAGGGAATGAAGATTTTTGTTTTTCACTCTTGTATAAGGATGAACGAAATTATGAACCCTTAGGAGGGTTTATATAGGTGACTAAGCGAACAAGGATAAGACATGTTTCCTTAGATAAACTTTATCCCATTTCCTTGCTCCCTAAGGACTCCCAGGCTTCCTTAATACCCACGAAAATCCCTAAAACCATCTACAACTTCGTCCCCCTCCTAGGGAGGTTTTAGAATTGGTCAATGTTTAACTTTTGAACATTTCTACATCTAGTCCTTCCACGTTTTAATTAATCCAATTAATTTCTGATTAATTCTTAAATAAATAATATTGTTTTAATTAACATATTATTCTCATAATATATTACTAAGTTATTTATTTTGATTTCTAATTAATTTATTAATTATATAGTAAATTAATAAATAGGTCTTTCTCTCTAAATAACATTTCAGTCTATTACTAGGTTTGAGGACAACCCAAAAAGAACTTTGCTAATAATTCAAGATTATACTAATTTAGTTATTGGCTTAGACACCTAATCCAATAGTCTCCCACTTGGATAAGTCTAAAACTATATTTCTGGTATAACTTTTAAATTATACAACAAAGGTTGCTTTCCAAAGAAGCTGTCGAACTCTGATCTGATCATATATTTGTCCTTTAGATAAGTGATCAAATATTTCTCTGTTCTTCTAGATATCATATGGACATGAAACATGGATCAAAATCAATCTCATTATCCAAAATTTTGTTTCCCGATTTCCTGATTTATGACAACTGAATTTAGACTACTAACTAAACACATCAATTCAGTCCATGTTCGGCCAAGCACTTCAGATATCGACAACAAATCATTGAGGGGCCCAAAGATATCGTTTTTCCCGTTAAGTCAAAAGGAACGAATAAACTTCGAATTATATGTTTGTTTCTTTTACTTACCAAATCATGCATGACACTACATTTTATAACATCACGTTACTGATGTGTTTACGTAACACCACTGCACAATCAACTTATAAATTACAACTCATATATCTCCATTTCAAGAATATAAGATATTATCGTCTCAGAATTACTCGTGATAGAATCCATGAAGTAATTCTCCGAGCATGGGTTTATCTAATACTAAAATCTCTATTTTTAAGTACTCATAAACGTTGTAGTAACACAATTGCTATGTCTGAACTCCTTAGATAATCTACAATCCAATTCATGACAGTCTTTATTCACTGAGTTTCGAATAATCAAATTATTCAGGAAGTAAAACATGTAAAGTGAAACACAATAATAAAATAATTAACAATGGTCTCAACCCTATTGATAAATAACCTCTATTGTTTAATCACCATAATAATTACGACTTTACTCATTTTATAATGTTTCAAATAATCAACTAACCACTTAAATTAAATAACATCAGTTATGCCATGTTATGGACATGCATACTATACCTCTCTGTGGTTCTTCCTTTGTAAACGGATTAACTGGACACTATTCCAATGATTCTCATTTCACAATTCCAAATTCTTGTCATTACCTATGATCTATTGGAATTCCAACCTTGTATGCATTGACCTTCTGTGATGTCGAGGCTTTAAAGTCACCAAGACAGAGACAACGATATTATAGATTGTTCCATTGGAACTTTGTTACTAGAAACAATTCCATGATAATGAAGGTTCAGATTCAAGGTACGCTCCTTGAACACTTCTCTTGCATTAAAATTTCCAAATCAACTCCCATTATGGAAACATTTCCATATTCCCATACGACCATCAATTTTGACCAATAATCATCTCAATCAAGAATCATGTCACTATGGTCCGTCCAAATTGATACCATACTTCCAACTGTCCACAAGCAACCAATCTTCGGTAAACCTCATAAAGTTCTTGATAGTTGTTCAACAACTCTAGTCACACAAAAATTCTAATCCTTTTCCTCTCAATGCTCAAGGCATTTGGAAAAATCAGAATAAGTGAATATTATAGCATATGTAATCGATCCTATACTCGAAGTATATGGGACTCAATTCATTATGTCTTACATAAGGATCTGATATTTGTTTTGTCTGTTGCTATAATATTTCCATATATCGAATTTCCTATGTTGAACTATTTCAACATGATATTCATATACGTCTATGACTAAGTTCTATTAAACTATACAATCTAATCCTTTATATTCAAAACGAAGGATAAGTGTCCTCTCCCTTAAGCTTACTATAATGAAATAATTCCCAAATTTTGCAACTTTGCAAATTGAAAACTTTGTTCCTTACGAATATGTAACGCCCGTAGATCATGGATATTCAATTTATGGAAGATTATCTAGAAGATTATCTAGAAGGATTAATCTTAACTAAGTTGTAGTATATGTTACAAGGATTCCGTACATATAAAGAACGCCGAAATTCGAGTTATAACGAAGAAGTTATGACCTGTCGAAGTTTCGCGACAGAACCGGCACGACACAATGTAACGTAAATAGTGAATTTACGTTAGAGCGATATTTGGCCTTAGAGATCTAAATGAAAATCATAGAATACATTAAACTGAGAGCATGCGTAAAAAGAACGCCCAAATTTGACTTCGTATGAGGAAGTTATGATTTTATGAAGTTTCGACTTAGTAATAGTGCAACGGTAAAAAGACAGACGAAAACGGACGTTAGATGGAGAAGTTATGAATTTATAACGGAGTTTTCCTGTCCCGGACTACTAAATTAATATAATAAAAATAAATTCAAAATTAGCCGACGAAGTTTAAATGAAAGTTGTAGAGCGTAGTCTCACCTACGCGTGGATATAAAGAACGTCAAAAACGGAGTTTGTATGAGGAAGATATGAATTTTTGAATTTTATTAAATAATTAAAATATATATTTAATCTTTAATTCGGATGTATATCCGAAGGAGTCATTGATCTTATCCGAAGTACACCCACTATACCCCGGTGCATGAACCCCTTGGACTCGAGTGTCGCGTACGCCCAACGTAAGGCTTAGTGCGCCCAACATACCGAGTATGCTCATCGTACCTAGATTTACGCCCAACGTAATCAAGGTTTTAGCACCCTATAAATAGATGTCGATGGCTACCGATTTCTTTTGTTCAAACTCTTCTCTCTCACTCATTTTTACCCCATTTTTCGTGCAAGAAATATCCTGAAGCCCTGGTATTAATCCCGATCCCTGAAGCAAGTTCCGAAGCCCCAAAGATCCTGAGAAGTTCAATTCCCGAGCAGAAACTCTGCCCGCGAGAAGCCAATTTTTGTGAAGATCTTCCAGATCTACCGAAGAATACTACTTCTACAAGTCGTAGTGCTGTCCAATCATCTTCTGATCAAGTGAGTGTATAGTCACTTTCATCTTACGCATAGATATGAAGTATTTTATAAAATACGTGCTATGTGTATATATATTGTTGTTTATATGTGTGAGTGTATAATCCCTTTCATAAACACGATTTTAATACAAATATTGTTTGAATGTATTAAGTATATGTTTGGTGTGAGTGTGTATTTACTTTCTCCTAACACATAAATATGAAGTATTTGCTATGAAATATGTGCTATGTGTTTATATATTGTTGTTTATTTGAGATGAGTGTGGAATTGATGTTTTATATAGTTTTTAAATGTGTTAAACTGTATATGTATTTTATATATGCAAATATGTTGGGTAGAACATGGGTAGATGGAATACTTGGTGTGTGATGAAAGATGGTATGAGTAAACCTTGGTGACTATGGAGTTAGCACCTATTGTATAAACCTTGGTAACTATGGAGTTAGCGCCTATTGTATAAACGTTGGTGACTATGGAGTTAGTGCCTATTGTATAAACCGTGGTGGCTATGGAGTTAGCGCCTATTGTATAAGCCTTGGTGACTATGGAGTTAGCGCCTATTGTATAAACCTTGGTGACTATGGAGTTAGTGCCTATTGTATAAACCTTGGTGACTATGGAGTTAGCGCCTACTGTTAAGTAAACCTTGGTGACTATGGAGTTAGCGCCTACTGTTAAGTAAACCTTGGTGACTATGGAGTTAGCGCCTATTGTTAAGTAAACCTTGGTATCTATGGAGTTAGCGCCTATTGTATAAACCTTGGTGACTATGGAGTTAGCGCCTACTGTTGAGTAAACTTTGGTGACTATGGAGTTAGCACTTGATAACTATGGATTTAGTACCTGATAGATAAACTTTGGAAGCAATGGACTTCGTGCCAATCCCTTAGATAAATCCTTAGGAATGAATGAATGAAGGATAGTTGATTCTTAGGATAAAACCTTAAGAATAAAAAAGATAATGGAGATGGGTGTTTGGGTTGACGGTTTGATGATTGAATATAATAAATGTATTATTGTGGGTTGAAAACCCTATATGCTCACCAGGCTCCCAAGTCTGACCCACTCAGTTTTCTTTGTATTACAGGTATCGATGCGAAGACCCATTTCACTGAGAGATTAAAAGAGATGTAAATCGCTAGTGTAAATGAATGTACGATATATTTATGCTTATGTGTCTGTATCGGAACATGACATCCCGAGGTTTTATTATTAAATAAAAATACATTCTCTTTGAGAAATGTTTTGATAAGTTATTCTCATATCTTGTTTTGGGAACAAATTCCGCAACCGTTTTCTTTAAACGATTACTCTGATTTATAAAACAAAGCATAAACAAATCGGTCTTTTCTGGCCGTGAAATTGGGGATGTCATAGAATAGTATTTTCAACATGTAATACTAGCATAAAAGTTATGCTCCCACTAGCTTTAACATGTACCTATAAATCAACTGGACTTCTAGAAATCAATATTGTTGACTTTCTTATTGAAGTATAGATTTCTGTTACACAATGCTTCGGTAAGTCTCCAACTAGACTTCTTAAGCATATGCACCTTAATTGGATAGTGTATGTGCGTGTTTAAACCCTGTCAGAACTTATAGATATATTTCATGAAAGTTCAAACAATTCCTTTGCCATTCCTCACAACTTCAAATATGAAAAGGATGCTTTAATCATATTCTGAATTTGAGAATGCAATTAACGTAGTCAATATCCATATTGATCTTTATCAGATCCTTAAAATCTACCACGAAAATGATTCCTCGTAATCATTTTTCATGAATTAGAGAGAATCTTTACCCTATAGATTTCAAGGTGCATATGTTCCCATCCATGTGAATCTATCATTTGCAACCTATAATCATAAGATAAGGTTTAGGAGAAAACCAAATTCAAATTTAGTTTTCCTTCATGGACTGGACTTTGCTATTCTAAATTTCTTATCCTCTAGTAGCACAAGGGCCCACAAATGCTTCTATTTTATTAGCAGCTCACTCATATTGATCAATGCACTTTCACTGACCAACACGTTTTGCTTTTGTAGTTAAATGAAAACATAGAACTCAGAAACATTGCCAACTCAACTAGAAGTGCACAAAAATAAGAATGTGTCAACCAAACACGATAGGTTATCAACCTCAGGTCACGTGCTAGTGATAACTAAAAGGTTTATTTTCGGTTGACTGTTAAAACTCTCAAGATCAATTCGAGTCACACTGACTTCTTGACATATGAGTTTTCTCTCAAGGAACATTCCTTGGCGAGTTAAACAAATATTCAAAAGTTTGTGTGGATTCCTGACAAGAAAAAACTTCATAGAATTGGTCTAAGTTTATCTTTTGTTTTGATAAAAACATCACAATTCCAATTCTAAATGTGTTAGAGTAAGAAAACATTATTACTCCACATTTCACGAGGTGTTACAAACCTTCTTAGTTTGAAATGAGTTTCTAGATATGATTTGTAGTAACTAAAGCATGACTCTAAAATTTGATTGGAACGAAGTATGACACATCTATTGATCGAACCATGTCCAATAATATTTGGTTCCTTGTCTTCGTCATACAATTGCACTAAGATATTTTTCGATGATCAATTGTGATATAAATCCACAATCACTAAGATAATCATAAAACATGATAGTAAAGCGTTCTCCTTTCTTATCAGATTGGAGAATCACTTATCTTTCTGCCTAATAGATTCTTCTTTTTTATTCTACTATCTTTGAATCTTTTCAAAATATCAGAATTATGATTAATATTATAAACACAACCATATTTACTGAAACATGAATAGAATTATCGTCCTTTGTGGTGGATATGAATAGTCGATATCAACATGTATTAGATCCATCAATCATTTATTTGCCTCACATAAATATGTGATCAATGAATTAGTTATAATTTTCCAATGAACAAGATTCTTATACACTATATAATTCTAATTGTACAACACCAAATATCTCTTCAGTTGGTGATAAACTTTTTTTCACTTGGTCAATTATGACAATACCACAAGCGATATCATAAGAATCAAATCCATAATTAATTTTACTAATATTACAAATATAACCAACACTATCATAAATATCATTGCAATGAAATATAAATGAAGCAACCAGATAAACCAAAATTTCACTTTATTGAAAATAACCGAATAGTTGGAAATCGTCCTTACAATGAATAAAATGAAAACTATGTTTATAGATATCTCCGATGAGTAATATTAATCTATTAAATTATCCCAAGTCCTTAAAAAAAATCATGTCAAACACGAGCCTCGGTCAATCGGCGAAATTAATTACTAATTGACCAATTGTTTTAGTTTTCAGATATAACATCGAGAACTAACACTTATTTCGTATGTCACTTTCGGAATGCAATATAGATGGCTTGAAGACGAATAGATATAACCGTTTCTATCACATAATTCAAGATATGCACCACGAAGTAAAACTGGTTCGTTAACATCAACATTTGGAATACTATCTTCATTAATCTTCAATATTCACAAATTCATGAACATATTATCACCACTAGAATCTTTAGTACGTGCTTAAAGTTGTTCATATCATCTTGTCTATGAGATTCCATGAATGGCTACCCATCTTCATTGTCAAAAAAAAGTTCAATTAATTACTTGAATAATCGGTATCCATATTCATTATTTTTAAGGATGGATATAGCTATAACTCAACAAAAATCTCAAATTATAAAATGTTTGATGAATTGCGAATATGTTTTTGAAGAAAATTATACCAACTGATATTATCTTGTTGATTTTGATAACCGTTCCTAATTGTAGAAATATCATAATCACAATGAAATTAATGACTTTGTTGAATGTCGAATATGCCCTTTTGAATATAATAAATTGATTAAATCCAATTTATTCTAAGCCATTAGATAAAACTAATCAATGTCTTGAAATATTGAGTTTCGTCATTTATTATCTACTACAACCCTCCAAATACAAACAACAATAGCCTCATTCGAGAAAGTCATTTGTCTTAGATTTTTTTTTTTTCTTTTTTGTGTTACCACTATTGAAATTTAACCACAAATAAGAAAATTTTATAGAATTTCACATAAAAGTTTTGTTAATGCCTTAATGGGATCATTCGTATTACATGACGGATGAAGATTTCGTCAAAGAATGTGAGTATTTCACAAGCGTATTTCGGCTCGAGGTGGGGCAAGGTGACATGTATTTCAGTGAGTTAGGGTCCAATGCAAAATACTCTAAAAAGACTAAAATAATACTCCATAGTTTTGAGTATTTCATAATGAGGTCTCCTACTTTAGAAAATGATTATTTTTCACCTTTTTTCTAACAAAGGATTAACACTTTAATTATCAGTTATTAGACTATTTTTACAATACATAAAATTATCAATATAGCTTTCCTAACATTTTGCCATTTGTTAATAACTTTTGAAAAAAAAAAATTGTATAGGAGATTAACAAAGGCAAAAGTGTGTTACACGCGCTAGAATAGAGAATGGGAGAAAGAAGCAAGAAAAAAAAAAATAAAACATAAAGAAAAGAAGTTTTACACCAACAAGTCATTTGCTCATGTGCATGTGGGTGCAGGGTGGATGGCTACGCAAGTACCCCTACTCCACGTGGCATTTCCCCGACAAAATCCCATTATATCCGTCCGTACACGTGTCACTTACCACCCATCTCTTCAAATTCAAAGGAAAAAAAATACCATATCTTCGAACAATCACGATATATTTTTATTTTGATAATTGATATTTGATAGTATACATGGTCTATTAATATACATGTTCATGTTAAAAAAACGCTATTTATATAAAAAGAAAAAGATAAATATAACTTATTCGCTTTTATATCACACATTATCTTTCATTTGTAAAAGAAGTATGTCGTTTTTACTTAAATATATTTTCTTTAAATTTATCATACTTGTTTAGTTTTATTAGAATATATTTGACTTTTGTTGTGTTTGGGTTCAATCCGCCAAGAAATAGGTTAGAGCATATGGTGTGGGTCCCCTGTTCTCGTTATTACCTACGTGGAGGCCTGAAAACGGCGTCATGACAAGCTGCCCCCCCCCCCCATCTCGTTGTTGCTCGTTGTGACTATTCTTGTTGTCGTCTTGATCAGATGAAACAAGGAAAATTGGAACACTACCCATTTTAAACAGTTTGAAAACGGTTATTTTAATAAAAAAAAAGTTTATAATTAATTATTTTTTCCCTATATAAATACCTATATAGCTAAACAATTTTTTAAACACATAACTTATATCTTTCTCTCTATAAATCTCAATTATTTTCAAAAAGAAATTATGGATCCTTTCGATTCGTCCGATGAATCCGATGACGATATATTCTTCAGGATGATGTATCGGTATTATACTAACGAGCTGCTACAACCAGACTTGGCCCCGCTACTAACAAGACGTGCGATGTTAAACAGAAATCGTGAGGAAAGACACGAACATCTATATCACGATTACTTTGCGGATAATTGTGTATACGGGTTGAAAGACTTCAAAAGAAGATTTCGATTGAGTAGGGATGTGTTCCTACGGATCGTCAACGCCTTGGAAAGCCGATATCGCTTCTTTACTATACTTTTATACAAAAAAAAAATCTAGTATATGTTTCTTTAATTTTACAACATATACAATATATTTTTAAGTTGTAGTTAATATATGTTTAAGTATGAATTTTTCCAATTGAGATATGATGCTAGAGGTAGATGAGGGTTTACAACTTTGCAGAAATGTGTTGCGGCCATTCGTTTGATGGCTATGATGGAGTCACCCGACACCATGGACGATTATATGAGAATGTCCGAAAGAGCCGCAAAGGAGAGTTTGTATACATTGTCAAGGGGTGTTGTTGAAACATTTGGAGACGTGTATTTGCGGAAACCTTCGTTGCATGATTTGCAAGAATTGTATGCAGCTCATGAAGAACGCCATGGGTTTCCCGGAATGATTGGAAGCATTGATTGCACACACTGGAAATGGAAAAATTGTCTGGTAGCATGGAAAGGGCAATACGCAAGTGGTTATCACGGATTACCTTCGTTGGTTTTAGAGGTTGTTGTTTCTCAAGATTTATAGACTTGACACGCAGGTGGGGTGATAACACAAATTTCCTTTTTTTTCTCCCTTTTTTTATAGTTATTGTAATATATATATATATATATATATATATATATATATATATATATATATATATATATATATATATATATATATATATATATATATATATATATATATATATATATATATATATATATATATATATATATATATATATATATGGCAAACCAATCATTTCTTATAAATTCAAAATAAATTGAAACCAACTCGCAACAAAATCAAAGTTTTGAATTAATCTAAAATGTTTTGGACCAAAATAATAATTTTCGATAAACCAGACAAGTTTTACAATTTTGTCTTTATATAAGGCCATCATGTATACACATCACGAGAAGGCTCGTGGTGTGTATACACCTCATCATCTTCTTCTTCCATCCTCCTTCTATTCTCAATCCGGTATACTCACAACGAAGGAATGTGGTCGTTGTGGGTGTAAGTTGCAAGAGAGAAGAGGAGAGGAAGAGAGAAGAAAGACTATGTGGTGAATTGTGGTGGCCAACACGAAAGACCATGTTCGTGGTTCCAGATCAGCACCACGAGAGGAACGGGATGGTGTGCACGGAAAACCACCGTGGCCACCTGGACCACGAATGGCTTCGTGATACCCATACCAGACGGCCTAATAGTAAAAATAAAAATGTTATAATTAGCCTAGTTGAATTAGATAAATGAGTGGCCAAATGGGATTTGGGTTCGTGAGTGCGGTGTGTATGAACCGTGCAAGTTTAGAAATTAGAACTTGATATATCTTTTTTTAGATATAATTAATAATATAATTTTATAAGTAAATAATACTAATATTTAACAAAATGTAAAATAAAAATACATATAATATTTAAATGGGTTGACAAATAATCCGATCCAACTCATTTAATTAAAAAGAAGGCTGATACATTTAATTAAAATATCAATCAAATCTACTAATTGTATGTTAGGTTGATCTTTACAAGGCTTTAAACATAAGTGATTATTGTAACTTATAACATGGTCTGGTTGTATACAAATTGCACTTTTAGTCCAACTTGTTAGTTTCTACCATACGGTCCATAACTTTCTATTTTATTGTAGGTTTAGTCCATGATCTATTTGTGATGATTTTTCTACCCTCTTTATATATATATATATATATATATATATATATATATATATATATATATATATATATATATATATATATATATATATATATATATATATATATATATATATATATATAAAAGATGATCCCACAACAACAGCCGCTACATTAGCGGCGCATAAACTATGTTCGTCAACCAAGTTTGTTCAGTGGTCGTAACGTAATTAGTTAGTGGGGAAAAAGCGGGCCGGGATTCAAAAGAATTAGGCGAAGTGTTTGTTCCTGAACGACGGAAGTGGAAAGACACTAAGGGAGAGGGATATACTCCTTTCTTTTTGTAATCGCCGAAATTGTACGACGAACCTTCTTGTTCCAGGCGTACTACCCGGATACGTTAAGGTTGAATTCTCCAGGCCCGGTTTCTAAAGTGAGAGTAGTCAGAATAAATAAGAAAGATAAGAGCTAAGATTCAGGAAAGGAAGCTTTATGGGAGAAAGGATAAAAAGTATGTATGTATCTGGTGGGGTGGGGCTATGTATGTAGAAAGGGATCAGTCTCTATCGATCCGGATACTAAAAGCGTACTGAAGACTTACTTAAGTTAAGCCCCGAAACCTATTCAGCAGTTGAAAAAACCAATTCATTCCAAGGCAAACAAAGAGGTCTTTCCTTTTGTCGTTCAGTCCTTCTCTCCTTCCATCTTTCCTTCCTTCCATGTAGGCCTCTTGCTATCCATATTGAAAAAAGAGAAGAAAGGGAAATGAAGACTAGCCAGAAGACCTAAAATATAAAAAATAGAAAAGATCTAACTACTATATGGAAGTAGTAAAGCATAGTTCTAATCCTAGGATTACATATCGCTCATCGGCCCAGAACTCGCAACTACGAAGCTCTTTTGCGAGGCAACAATTCGTGGATCCATGGTTTGGATGAAGCTATGTACCCGGGTGGAGATGATTTGTCTCAAAGATGTTCCGCTCATCCAAGAATCTAATTGATCGGTAATTCGACCGACGACTCTAAGGGCATTAGCGCGGGCCTTCCATCTTACCGTGGCTATCTAGTCATTGACCCATTTGCTTGCGAAGGATTCCCCGAATACCTGAAATAGAGATGATCATAGAAAATGTGAAATATTTGATAGGATCCGTTTCGGGAACGTAGAATGTAAGAGAAATTCAAATGTTAGAACTCCAGAACCTCATTAGAAAACATAGTTGATTAAATCGAGGAGATTGACAATCTCTTCCCATAACCAACTATGAGTTCCATTTGATTGTAAGTCATAAAAATCCCTGACTAGGCTACTTAAATCGCCCGCATTTACAGCCCGAACAAGGTCCGCCATGGACCATTCGGGAGGTAACTGCCTTTCGGTGGCATTGAACAAATGGGTTAATTTATGATTTACGCTTTCTAGGATTTCCG